>NC_084738.1:47509563-47759563 GCF_033978785.1 Entelurus aequoreus | reverse complement strand
GACTAGTTTAAAGTTATCTTCATTGAAAAGTACAGCGCTTTTCCTTCAAAAATAAGAACATTTCAATGTGACCCCAAACTTTTGAACGGTAGTGTATATATTTTCATAGCAAGCTTGGCGTTTAAATGGTTCAGTCAGCGACAAAACATTGAATAATCAATTAATCAAATCAATACTTTGTCCTCATGTACAATTAATTTTAAAAACAGACTTTTTAGCTGACTTGTGTACAGCATCGAAATGGAGTAGTACTGTACTTCAGTTTTTGTTAGTACCCTCGTCTCTCGTTTATCACGGTTATTCGGTATGCTACCGTGAATGATCGTGATAAACACATTTTCGCGAAGTAAAATCAATATCAATGGTTGTCTGTCTATCTGTGTTGGCCCTGCGATGATGTGGCAACTTGTCCAGGGTGTACCCTGCCTTTCGAACGAATGCAACTGGGATAGGCTCCAGCCACCCCTGTGACCCCCGAGAAAGACAAGCGGTAGAAAATGGATGGATGGATGGATGGATATTTTCATAAAAAACCTCTTATGACCTTCTAAATATGTTTTTTTTACGACTATTAGAGCCCTCTAAACACCCATACAGTATAGTCACAAGTACACTCCTTTCACCCAATGCAGTGGCTTTGAGTTCTATGTCCGGAGGATCCTCCAAGCATCATTTCTATGGCTGTCACCCGGCCACTACAACAGGGCCAAAACATAGAAATACTTCATCACATCCTGGGTAATCCCTCAAAGTTGTTACTGGGCTTCCATGTGCATAAATTGTTCCGCAAGATTGGTCAACTTCACACACTCGTAGCTACGATCATTACTGTAGCTGGGATGTTAGCATTTGGTGTTGTTAGCATTCCACATCGCTCACGTCAAAGCTGTGTTCTTGATGTGGAAGGTGAAGTGCATCAGAAGAGTTTATCTCCACTTTGGCCGGACAGCTGCTGACAGTTGATTGATTATAGTAGGGCTGGACAATTGATTGAATTTGTCGCCTTCCGCCCGAATACAGCTGAGATAGGCTCCAGCACCCCCCGCGACCCTAAAAGGGACAAGCGGTAGAAAATGGATGGATGGATGGATTTTGATTATGGCTTCCCACAATTCTAAAATATTATATTCGGGAAAAAGAAAACGATTAATAGGCCGCGCAACGTGCATGCAGATTTTTGAGCTTCTGAAGTTGGTTTCATCTGATGAGTGAAAAAATAGCATGTCTACTAGAAGTTTGGGATGTTACCATGGTTACTACTTTTTATTTGACACAGTGCCAGCATGCCTAATCAATAATCACTAAATTCAACAAAAAAATTAAGTAAAATGTATTATTTCCACATTCACGTGATCACAGAATCAAAGGATTGGCCTATAAAACGGAATCTGCCGTTAAACACAGAATATTAAGTTAAAGTACCAATGATTGTCACACACACACTAGGTGTGGTGAAATTTGTCCTCTGTATTTGACCCATCCCCTTGTTCACCCCCTGGGAGGTGAGGGGAGCAGTGGGCAGCAGCGCCCGGGAATCATTTTTGGTGATTTAACTTGAGTGCCAAGCAGGGAGGTAATGGGTCCCATTGTTATAGTCTTTGGTATGACTCGGCCGGGGTTTGAACTAACAACCTACCGATCTCAGGGCGGACACTCTAACCACTAGGCCACTGGTCATATCAAGGAAATGCTGTCATTGTGAGGAGAAGGAAGATTTGTTCCAAAAAATAAAACGTGTCCGATACCGCTCATTCATCCCCGAAAAACTCAACCGCCCCATGCTGAACTTAACAATTTTGATTGATTCATTGAAACTTTTATTAGTATATTGTACAGTACAGTACATATTCCGTACAGTTGACCACTAAATGGTAACACCCGAATAAGTTTCTCAACTTGTTTAAGTCGGAGTCCACGTTAATCAATTCATGGTAATGTAGAGATGACCAGTGGAAACAGTGACATAAACTACTATACTAAAGCTAGCAAGAAGAATGCATACACCTACAACACATCCCATCTGCTTGTGTTGTTGTGAACGACATCATTTATGTAAGATCAACGCACAAACAGGACGGCAGTCGCAACTTGAGAGGCGCTGTTTTTTTTTAAACAGCCTCAAGTTGTCTCCAAACTTGTCAAGCTGAGAAACAGCAGCACACTTCCCGCCTTCACAATAAAGCGCTGTGCACGACATCCGGTCTGGCGGCACTAACATAATAAAAGTTTCAAACAGTACCTTATGTACTTAAAACACTTATTGATACATTTACACAATTATTATGTTTTAACTTAAAATACTGGTCAAAATGTCCAAAGATGTATTGCACCAATAAATGTGAGGATTTTTGCATTTGATTAACCAACATTTATTAAATGTTATTAATGACAAAAAAAAGCACACATAAAATAAGTCTAAAAAGTACAAAGCATTCCAAAAAAATTTAATAAAAGGAAAAAAATGCTATTATCTAAATGTATTATTGTTACCATTATTATAATTATATTTGTTGTAGTTTATTTGTTACTAATTTATATATTTTTTTCTTTTAAATTAAAGTCTTTGTTTTGTTGTACAATAAATAGTTATTTTTCTTTAAAAAAAAATGAATAATTGTGTTATTAATCGTGATTTCAATATCAATCAAAACCATCTTAATTATCGGTATAATAACCATAATCATCCAGCCCTAGTTGATGGCAGTCTTCTTGTCTTTTGACGTCACTCGTGTCCAAGTCTGGCCAATGTGGAGATGTGTTTATGACGAGGCAGGACTTGAAGATCAAGTCCAACCAAAGTTGGTCAACTTAATTGCAGCCCCAAGATTTAGCCGCTTGTGTTTACCTGAAAAGGGAGGTCCTTCTTGGTGAAAATCTGTATTGATCACCACAATGTAATGATGGAAAATAAGACAAACACTGTAATACAAATAAAAATAAATAAGTCTTAAGTTAACACAAAATGTAGGCCTAATACATGTAAAATATTTGTTTAAAAAAAGTAAAGTCGCAGTATTTGAAGCATGATGAGTGAGAGACGACTATAATCCAAAAGGTCCTACAAAAACCGAAGCAAAAAATAATGTACACCCATTCAATTTGTTACAAACATCAAAAATATGAACACAAAATAGAAATTATAGAGAATAATTTAGGACTAAGAACTTTCATAGTTCAATCTGATTTATTAGATCAGAACGCTTTTTGTATGCTAGCATTTATATTACATGTATGCTAGCATTTATGTTGCATGTATGCTGTCATTTATGGTACATACAGGACTGTCTCAGAAATTTAGAATATTGTGATAAAGTCCTTTATTTTCTGTAATGCAACTAAAAACATGAAAATGTCATACATTCTGGATTCATTACACATCAACTGAAATATTGCAAGCCTTTTGTTATTTTAATATTGCTGATTATGGCATACAGCTTAAGAAAACTCAAAAATCCCACCTCAAAAAATTTGAATATTTCCTCAGACCAAGTAAAAAATAAAGATTTATAACAGCAAAACAAAATCAAACATTTGAAAATGTCAATTAATGCACTCAGTACTTGGTTGGGAATCCTTTTGCACGGATTACTGCATCAATGCGGCGTGGCATGGAGGCAATCAGCCTGTGGCATTGCTGAGGTGTTATGGATGCCCAGGATGCTTCAATAGCGGCCTTTAGCTCATTTGCATTATTGGGTCTGGTGTCTTTCAGCTTCTTCTTCACAATACCCCACAAATTCTCTATAAGTTTCAGGTCAGGGGAGTTGGCAGGCCAATCGAGGACAGTAATGCCATGTTACTGGTGGTTTTGGCACTGCTGGATCATGCTGGAAAATGAAATCATCATCTCCATAGAGCTTTTCAACAGATGGAAGCATGTAGCCGTATTCCCATGATCAAGCCACTCCTGAACTCAAGACAACGGAAGAAGCGTCTGACTTGGGCTATGGAAAAGAAGCACTGGACAGTTGCAGAGTGGTCCAGAGTCCTCTTTTCAGACGAAAGCAAGTTTTGTATTTCATTTGGTAGTCAAGGCGCTAGAGTCTGGAGGAAGGCTGGAGAGGAGCAAAATCCAAGTTGCTTGAAATCCAGTGTGAAGTTCCCACAGTCAGCAATGGTTTGGGGAGCCATGTCAGCTGCTGGTGTTGGTCCACTGTGTTTCATCAAGTCCAGAGTCAATGCAGCTGTGTACCAAGAGATTTTAGAGCACTACATGCTTCCATCTGTTAAAAAGCTCTATAGAGATGATGATATAATTTTCCAGCATGATCCAGCAGTGCCAAAACCACCAGTAACTGGCATTACTGTCCTCGATTGGCCTGCCAACTCCCCTGACCTGAAACCCACAGAGAATTTGTGGGGTATTGTGAAGAAGAAGCTGAAAGACACCAGACCCAATAATGCAAATGAGCTAAAGGCCGCTATTGAAGCATCCTGGGCATCCATAACACCTCAGCAATGCCACAGGCTGATTGCCTCCATGCCACGCCGCATTGATGCAGTAATCCGTGCAAAAGGATTCCCAACCAAGTACTGAGTACATTCATTGACATTTTCAAATGTTTGATTTTGTTTTGCTGTTATAAATCTTTATTTTTTACTTGGTCTGAGGAAATATTCAAATTTTTTGAGATGGGATTTTTTAGTTTTCTTAAGCTGTATGCCATAATCAGCAATATTAAAATAATAAAAGGCTTGCAATATTTCAGTTGATGTGTAATGAATCCAGAATGTATGACATTTTCATGTTTTTAGTTGCATTACAGAAAATAAAGGACTTTATCACAATATTCTAGTTTTCTGAGACAGTCCTGTATATGCTAACATTCATGTTACATGTATGCTAGCAAGCGCACGTCTCATGGGCATCAGCACAAATAAAACAGACTTCATTTGCGACTTTGTTCACCTCCAAAAGGATAAACACACAGATGAATAAGTCAAGATTTTGGGTTTAGTGAGGTCGGCCGAGAAGACGACCAAACTTAATGTGAAAAATGTTTCCGTAGGGGAACCAGCGAAATGGTGATTAGCGTTGGATTCTTTGTTTGGACACCTGAATGTGAAACGGTTTGATTGATTGATTGAGACTTTAATTAGTAGATTGCACAGTACAGTACATATTCCGTACAATTGACCACTAAATGGTAACACCCGAATACGTTTTTTAACTTGTTTAAGTCGGGGTCCACGTTAATCAATTCATGGTTTAGTTTGTTAGACGCAATGTATGACCGACCATACAATAAAGGGAACAAACCTGTGTTCCGTTAAAATCCTACGGAAAGTAGGACTTGGGGAAAACCGAGGTACAGTACTCCATTACTTGTACGTCAAACTAGACAGCATCTCATCTGTAAATGTTTGTTTTAAAGAACTCATTCCAAAATGTTCATTTTGTGCTGTGAAGTCAATATTCCATCATTGTTTTACATGTCAGGCGTTGGACAAATGAAACTATTATTTTCTGCTGAAGGTTTTTTGTGCCAAAACTAACGAGAGATTTGCAACATTTTTGCAGATTTTGACTCATGTCCTAGTCGTCTGTCTTCACTGTAACGTATGTGTACACCATGGTACACAGTAGCAACTAGGGATGGGTACCTTCAACACTTGTGTCCATGTGTTAGTAAATATTCATTTGTTTCATAATTAAATATTTTTGTATTTATTCAACAGTGAGCTGATAATGATAACTGTGCTGTCCAATTGATGCATATCTTGTTTTCTTACATTTATGAGTCTCATTTGCAAGTATTATAAAGTAGTCTTTGCATGCAGTTGCACTTCCAAAACGTTAGACGGCTTGTGTAGGGTACTCCCACTCAATGTGCCAGACGTGTCTCTTGTTGAGCCCTACAAAGTGTTTATATTGTAAGTATTGTACTTATTACATACCAGCTGTTTGATTGTAACGTTTTGATCACCAAATTTGGAAGTGTTGACATCACCATGCATATAGCATGCATATGGCGTATCCAATGACAATTGGCATCAAGTAGTTTGAAAGAGTGACGCCTTACATATCAATGCTCTCTAATAGGGCCTGCTTGCTTTATTGGCTTGGAAAATTACAACATTACCTAGATTCCCCAACTGGACTTGACGTCACGTGCAATAAAAGTATGGTATAGTATAGTACCGTTTGATTTTTACGGGAATTGGTGCTTTATAGTATCGACAGAATTCAGTCAGTTAGAACAGATTTTGGTACCCATCCCTAATAGCAGTGCAGTAATATTGACAGTCAATAATTTGATGCTTCTAGACTATAGACCACAGCTTCTTCCTCTTCTTCTTCAACGTAGAACAGTATAGTTTTTCATATGCACAATGTATAACCTATAAGTGTCTACCACATGATGGTCAGTGGCCAGCGTGGACTCTCTCAGTATGAGATGGAAAAGGAACAATCTTTGCTTTTAAGTGTTTTGTTGCTGAGCTGAAACATTCTAAATGATGTTGGAGGATGTGAAAGCATGTTATTTATAACACATGTTGTCTTTGACGCTGCATCCTGGCGGCAAGTTGTGATTTATTTTGTGTGAAATCATGTCTTTGTGCAAGCGATGTAGACGTGTTGCAGTGTTTGACCGACATGGACCTCAAAAAGTGGACACTTTCCAATAAATGCAAAGACAATCAAAGGTTTGGCAAAGAAAAAAAAACTGCTCAGTCTGGAATGAATCGATCTCGTTTATGCTGGTATTAATGTCCTTTTACGTGCAAAATGTTACTCCATCCTTATTGACATTTACAGTACGACGAAAGGAATAGCCTGTGACCTTTCCTGTACTTGTGAGAAATGTGACAACAAAAGCTTTTTTAGCAGTTTTTATCAGTTTCCCAGACCTCTTTTTGTAGCATATCCGTTTGTTGATTACTTGGTTACAAGACCCTAAGAGTAGGCCAGGGGTCGGCAACCAAAAGCGTTGAACGAGCCATATTGGACCAAAAATACAAAAGACGAATCTGTCTCGAGCCGCAAAAAATGAAGTTGTATATAAGTCTTATAATGAAGGCTTCACATGACGTAAATAGAATAGTAAGTACTTAATTGATCCCTGAGGGAAATTCAGCACCACAGTTCGCTCACAATAGACAATAAACACTTTGGTATTTTTTACATGTGAATAATATAAATACAGTCTATTATACAGCATTATTCACATGTGAATAATATAAATACAGTCTATTATACAGCATTATTAACATGTGAATAATATTAATACAGTCTATTATACAGCATTATTCACATGTGAATAATATAAATACAGTCTATTATACATTTAAGTACAGTCAAAAAGGAACATATAATAATAATAGCCTACTATCAAAATGACTGTGTGTCGCAAATCTTCCTTGACAGAAATGTTGAAATGTAATATTTATTCTACACATTTTTACATTAGAAACCATTAGTAAAATGGATGCTTTTCAGAGGGTGAGATAACTCCTGGAAATGACTGGCTTTTAATGGCAAAATGTATAGATGTGTGTGTCCAAGTTAAAGGAAACGGCAGACTGTCTTCTTTTAATAGATTTATTACAACCTTTGGCAAGCTGGGTAATGTTTGCTGTGGTCTGGAACAACATGGTACACAAACAACTATCTGAAATGCAGCCAATATTACATACAGGTAATGTGTCATGAGACATGAAAAACTAAATTATATACAAAGAGGATTAAAGTAAAGGATATTAAATTAGCTCAAATATACCTACAAACGAGGCATAATGATGCAATATGTACATACAGTTAGCCTAAATAGCATTGATTAGCTTGCAGTCATGCACTGACTAAATTTGCCTGATTATCACTCCTACAAGTCAATAACATCAACAAAGCTCACCTTTGTGCATTCACGCACAGTATAAAACGTTTGGTGGACAAAATGAGACAAAGGAGTGGAAGATTTTGCATGTTAACAAACTGTTGCATCACAGTCCACACTATGGTGAGTTCAAGAACCGCCGAAATTAGTAGGACAAAACGATGTTCACCAAATACTCTCATCGGTGAAGCATACACACAAACATATTAAACAGTGGGCTTTTTAACAATTACGAAGGTTTGTGTCATGTTTGTCCTCAAACAAAAACCATACTAAAACAAAAAAAAATATTTCCCCCCATCTTTTTCCATTTTCAATCCTTTTTTATACATTCTCCAGGGATCCACTAGGGCAGGGTGCGGCAACCCGCGGCTCCGGAGCCGCATGCGGCTCTTTGACCACTCTGATGCGGCTCAGCTACACACTTGCTGACCCCCCCAATTTTCCCAGGGGACTTATGGATCTCAGTGTCTCTCATAGATAACTCCCACGGAAAATATAATCCTATTTACACTCTAATTACTAAATAAAGGGAGTGCCCTAATTGCACTGCAGTAATTGTCCTATATATCATTTACAAACAGCGTGCCAGCCCGGCCACATGTTGTATGTTGCTTTTACTTGCACACATAGGAGACAACAAAGCATACTTACTCATCAGCCACACAGCTTACACTGACGGTAGCCGTATCAAACAACTTTAACATTGTTACGTTACAAATATGTGCCACACTGTGAACCCACACCAAAAAAGAATGAAAAACACATTTCTGGAGAACATCCCACCGTAACACAACATAAACACAACACAACCAATACCCAGAATCCAGTGGCGTGCAGTGAGGTTAATGTCTGGTGAGGCACGGCTGCATTATCACAGTCAGATTTACAAACATATGAACCTGCAGTGCAGGTGTACCTAATGTTGTGTCCCTGCGGTCGTTCGCGGCTCCTGCAGCGCGAGCATTGTTGTTTTTGCACTTTTTGGCTTCTTGTTAAGTGACTTTTTTTTGGGTGGATTCGGTCTTGCACGTGGAGGGTTTGGGTGTGGGTTTTGGTTGGTGTGGCGCTCCCGTCGGGCGATGCATTCTGCGGCGGAGGTGCTTGGCACCAGGAGGCGGGGTTATGAGACGAGCCTCCAGTTTTATGATCGCTCAGCACAAGAAATACGTTACACACATACAGTTGTTGACAAGATACACTGTACATTATATACCTCAGCTAACTAAACTATGGAAATGTATCATATAATTCATATAGCAATACAGTCTCACTGCACAGCAGGCCAGCAGTTAGCCGAGTCATTGCGCACAATCCATGTTGAGGCACAAATCAGTGACGTGCCTCAACTGGCTGCTGATCACCGCACCGTCTCTTCTCAGTATTTGAACGGCAAATGTGAAAATAAAAATAAAAATAATATAAAACTGGTGAAGTTAAATGGAAAATAACTTTAGTATAATTACTGGATACATATAACAATTTAACTAATTTTTTTTTCTTTTTACTTTTTATTTTCTTTCCATGATGGCAGGTGAGGCCGTGCCGTGCTTCCCCTGCCTCTAGTGACGGCACGCCACTGCCAGAATCCCATGCAACCCTAACTCTTCCGGTCTACATTATACACCCCCCCTACCACCAAATCCCCCCACACATCAACCCCCCCTCCGTGCGTTGGTTGAGCGGAAGAGTTAGGGCTGCATGGGATTCTGGGTATTGGTACCGTCAGTGTAAGATGTGTGGCTGCTGAGGTAGTACGCCTTGCTGTCACTTACGTGAGCAAGCTGAAACTGCATTCTACATGGGGTCGAGCAGGTACACTGTTTCGGCAGGCTGTAGAGGGCGCCAAAAGCAGTGTCATCACGCCCTGATATTCGGAAGTCTCCCGGGAAAAATGAGAGGGTTGGAAAGTATGATGTTATCAAGCGCCATTCAATGCAGCCATTCAATGCAGCCATTCAATGCAGCCATTCAATGCAGCCATTCAATGCAGCCATTCAATGCAGCCATTCAATGCATTCAAAACTCGCGGGCCGCACTAACATCAAATTTCCACATTAAAGTGCGTGCCGGTGTGTGTGTCGGAGACCCCTGGGTAACATAGCACAAAGCATTTAAACTTTGTATGCAGTGTTTTTCATTTTAAATTTTATTTTGTGGCTCCCATTATTTATTTAATTTGTGAAACTTGCCAAAATGGCTCTTTGAGTGGTAAAGGTTGCCGACCCCTGCACTAGGGCGACACTAAAGAGCCGGAATCGGTGTTTAAGTATCTCCTTCACATCTTGTGCTGATATAGCAGATTAGTCTCTCTCAATGGAACAGATGCAAAACGAATATACAGTACTTGCAAAAAGGCACCAATAGAGATCACTCATATTTATTCAGCGAGGCTAATGTCAAATATTTGCTCACAATGTACCAAATTGTCATTTAAATATATATATTTTTCAAATCCAAAGACTTGGTGACTGATTATATCAAAAATATTCCACTAAATGTGCCATTTGCTTGTTAGAACTTCCAAACTAACTGAACACTATAACTAAAACTGATCGAATACATATTGAACCAATCAAAATATGAGTCCCGCGATCCCGAAAGGGACAAGCGGTAGGAAATGGATGGATGGATAATGTGAGAGTATCAGGAGTGAGTTCTTAGCAGAGGTGTGGACTCGAGTCACATGACTTGGACTCGAGTCAGACTCGAGTCATGAATTTGATGACTTTGGACTCGACTTGACAAAATGTAAAGAGACTTGCAACTCGACTTAGACTTTAACATCAATGACTTGTGACTTCACTTGGACTTGAGCCTTTTGACTTGACATGACTTGCTACTTTCCCCAAAACCCAAAGATTAAAAATTTATTTGGGAGCGCGCCGCTCCGTATTTTTCCTTTTCTTCGTCTGTGTCTATCAGCGTGTTGTTCCTGTCAGCTGGTGTGCGCTCAGTACAACAGCCAATCAAATTAGATCTACGCTATTTTCATCCCACAGCTCTCATCCAATCAAATTGCAGGACAACCAATGAAGAAGAATTGTCAAACAATGCGTCAGTGAGAAACAATTATGCCAAAGTTAATTTCGTTCGGGTATTAAAACTACGACTCGGTCAACAAAAAACGAATAGCCCTATGTAAATCATGCAGTTGGAATATTATAGACGGAGACGTAACAACTTCCATATTCTTTCGACATTTGAAGATGCACAAAGAAGGGTAAGTTTTGAATGTAAGCTAACGTTTATTGGCTAAGTAACGTGACTTTTATTTGCTGTGTAGTTAAATCAGTGAGGCTGTAAACTCACTGCTAACGTTATAACCATAGACATCTTATAAGGGTACGCAGCATTGCGCGCTACTGCCTACAGGCGCAGACGAGACGCGGGGCCGCCATCTTGGAGTGGTGATCCGCTCCACTAGTGCAATTCATTTGGCAGGAGCAATGAACTGTCAGCGCATTTAATTCATTTTACCTCACTGAATACCACTGATTTTCACGTGCTTTTTTGTTATATGTGTAGCTATGATAAAGGACACATTTTTTGGCGTGTTTTATTATTCATAGTTTGCTTAACAGTAATATAATATTCTTATACGCTATAAGTGACCAGACGTCCGAGATCAAAACTGGGAATATAATCCCAGAGAAAGGGGAAAAAAACGGTCAGCTATTTTTAAATTGAAGAAATAATATGATTAGGTTATATATACATGCGTATATCCTACATAAACAATGTATGAATACATTAGATATCCATATATCTTATAGACTGTATCTCTGTTGCTGCAGCAGCAGAGAGTTTATTCTGTCTTGACACTTTGTATTGATATTTTGTATTACATTCTTCCCTTAAAAGATCATGTTTACAGTCATTGTTTTATATGTATTTTTTATGTATGTCGCTTTGGATAAAAGCGTCTACCAAATACTTCAACATAAACATATATAAACACCTGTAAGTCTTTATATCAGCTAAAACCACCAATCTGTTTCACTGGATTCAGAATAAAACCAAATTCTGTCTTACCCAACAATGTTAGTATTTGAATATTGTTACTTGAAGACTTATTCCTGGTTACAATAATACTGTTAAGAAAGTATTGTCTTATATTTTGCCTAAAATGAGAATGCATCATAATCAGTGGCGGCTGGTGAATTTTGTTTTAGGTGGGGCTGAAAGTTTGTAAACCAAACCCATGTAGGGGCGTCATCCTCCCCCAGAAGATTTCTTTGTGATTTTCACATACAAATATTAAAGATCTTTGCTCCTTCTCAACTCTGTGGTAATATTATTTTCATAAAATACAACCAATAGTACATTAATGTTAAATCTTACTTGTGAAAAGTAATCACCCGATTTCTATTTTCAACAGTCCGCTCATTTGAGTTGGAAAACGCTGAACACCATCTTTGTTTTCTACCTGTCAACTGTCAGTTTAGGCTGCTCGCCGGCTCCTCATCACCACTTCAAGATGGCGGCCAAATTGCTCGTGTCACAGCAGCCAATGCTGCGTCTACTTATAAGATGTCTATGGTTATAACGTCATTGCAAACACGGCAATATGTTGCGTCCACTGCAGTTCGCTACCTTATTCATACTTTTTGTCAAGTGATTTTTTTTAAGTAGGGTTGCATGAGGTACCTATACATAACGTTACGTTAGTCAATGTATCACACACAGTAACGTAACGTTAGACGGCGATCAGCAGCACCGCGTATTTTAGCCACCTACAAAAACACAAACAAAGTCAAATAAAGGTCAGTTAAAATGTATACTATATTAAGAATATGTGAACGTATTGCATAGGGCCCTGACATCTAAAAAGTACAACTCTGTTCATTGTTTTGTTCATGTTTTTGTTATGTTTTTCATATGTACGCACACATCAACACACATACAGTATGAGATGAGATCAATGAGATAAGGTAAGAACAGGATAGAAACTGCTGTGGAACTACCAGTAGTTACAATGCAATGTGCCAAGGAAATACAATGTTAACACTTTTGTGCAAATAAGTACAGTTGCACTTGTTTTTTCAAATGTGTTTATTCTGTAAAGGAATGAGTTAAATGTTTAAAATGACTGGATAATAGTGCTATTATGAAGTGCAATGTCAGCACTATTTTTTTTCCTGCAATTTCAAATGCACTTGTTTTAATAAATAAATACAGCGTTTTAAAAGCATACACAATCTGTGTAAATATATTAGTCTGTGGTTAAAAGGACTTGAAAGGACTCGAAATTCAAAATGCAGGACTTGGGACTTGACTTGAGACTTTTCAGTCTTGACTTTGGACTTGACTCGGGACTTGCCTGTCTTGACTCGGGACTTGACTCGAGGGCAAAGACTTGAGACTTACTTGTGACTTGCAAAGCAATGACTTGGTCCCACCTCTGGTTCTTAGCATTCAATGATCTAAAACATGGGATTTATGCTCGTCATAACCACCTTACATTGGTTCGACCTAAAGTGTTACTTGGAAAAAAAACTAAGAACAATGTCAGTCACAGCTCAAATATGATGGAAAAAAAGTAATTGGTTTTGAGGTCTGCAGGTTGTGAATGATGCAACTTCCTGTGCACCCGTGACTTGTGGAATATTCCACATTGTTCAGAAGGGGTACTCTGTTCTTGTAACAGTACTGAGAAATCTAGGGAAACCACTAAAGTGCACTTTTTAATCACAATTGCTTTAAAAAAATAAATCTCATTCCTTAATTGTTGATCCAGGGTCACTGGTCATGTAAATACTGCTCCCTAGTGGATCATCTGTTCAATGCATATACAATAAAATATCACTTTCAGAAACGAGATGATCTTATTTCCTGCTCAGAGGCTAATTTCATATGAACCATACTGCTTTCTTAATTGACTCATCTTGAGGAATGACAATGAGTTAGTATAACAGAAAACATACAAAAACTGGACATTTTGGCTAAAATGTTTTTCCAAAACCAAATGCTACAAAAAGTGGGCCGTAATAAAAACCTTCAGTTTTACCACTGCACTGAAAGTGTAAAGCCAACATTTAATGTATGAAATGTGATTATTTAATCAACACTTTAGGTCAGGGGTCGGCAACCCGTGGCTCCGGAGCCGCATGCGGCTCTTTGACCACTCTGATGCGGCTCAGCTGCATACTTGCCGATAGTGTTGTGTCGTTCGCGAACGATTCGCTCGAAAGAACGAATCTTTTGAGTGAACGTACTGAACCGAATCACTTCATGAACTGATTCGTTCCTTTCTCAGTTCAGTTGAGCTCCGCCGCGACCATGCCGGTATGAGTGGAACTGGCGCATTCTGTGACTCACTGAACCCTCGACGTCGGCGAACGACGCAGCCAATGAGAGGGCGGGTGGAGGGACTGAGCGAACGATTCGTTCACCGCGGATTAACGACATGAATCACTCAGTGAACGTCAACGCTCTCGCTCTCTGCTCTGCTTGCCCCAATGCCGCGAGTGATTCTCCCCCCGTCGCGGGGATATGTTTCATGCCATTGGCATCCGTTCTCCATTCATTCTCCAAGCTAATGGCTAATGTTGACTCAAGCCACATGAAAACAAACACACGTCCCCAATATCTCAACACATAAAGTTAAAGAAAATCCGTGCAGGCTGAGCAGCAGCGACGCAAGGGGGAGGGGCGGAGGGTAACGTGTAGGGCAGGCTGTTTTGAGAAGATTTAAAATAAAAATAATTAATGTATGTACACATACATAGGCTATTATTTACACAGTTATTGTAACAAAAATAAATTTCTCCTTGGGGATCAATTCTGATTCATATTATTATTATTATTATCCATTCTACTGCAACTGTTGTTGTTGTTTAGTAGCTATCATCATCATTATAATAATGCTGATTTGCAATTAAACTGTACTGCTGCTGCAGAAGTGATTCGGTACACGTACTGAACTGGCCACCGTGTGGCGTTGTCAGTCACTGATTCTAGTGATCCGTAACCGTCAAAAGAACTGCAGAAGAGATTCGGTACATGTACTGAACTGGCCACCGTGTGGCGTTGTCAGTCGCTGATTCTAGTTATCCGTACCGTCAAAAGAACTGCAGAAGAGATTCGGTACACGTAATGAACTGCGGCCACAGTGTGGCGTTGTCAGTCGCTGATTCTAGTGATTTGTACAGTCAAAAGAACTGCCGATCCCATGAAAACAAGCCACATGAAAACAAAATGAGAGTAGACTAGTAGAGGAGACAGAAAGAAGGGGCGGAGGGTAAAGTGTAAGCAGGCTGTTTTGAGAAGATTTAAAATAAAAAATAATAACTAATGTATCTACACATACATAGGCTATTATTTACACAGTTATTGTAACAAAAATACATGTCTCCTTGGGGATCAATTCTGATTCATATTATTATTATCCCTTCTACTGCAACTGTTGTTAGATTAACGCGAGTCCCTACGCAGTGCGCGAATGTCTGCACTGTATACTATCTGTACAGTGCAGACCCCCCCCCCCCCCCCCCCCCTCCGTGCGTTGGTTGAGCGGAAGAGTTAGGGCTGCATGGGATTCTGGGTATTGGTTGTGTTGTGTTTATGTTGTGTTACAGTGCAGATGTTCTCCAGAAATGTGTTTGTCATTCTTTTTTGGTGTGGGTTCAAAGTGTGGCGCATATTTGTAACGTAACAGTGTTAAAGTTGTTTTATAAGGCTACCGTCAGTGTAAGATGTGTGGCTGCTGAGCTAGTACGCCTTGCTGTCACTTACGTGAGCAAGCTGAAACTGCATTCTACATGTGGTCGAGCAGGTACACTGTTTGGGCAGGCTGTAGAGGGCGCCAAAAGTAGTGTCATCACGCCCTGATATTCGGGAGTCTCTCGGAAAAAATTAGAGGGTTGGCAAGTATGACACTATCAAGCGCCATTCATTCAAAACTCACGGGCCGCACTAACATCAAATTTCCACACTAAAGTGCGTGCCGGTGCGTGTGTCTGAGACCCCTGGTTAACATAGCACAAAGCATTTAAGCCTTGTATGCGGTGTTTTTCATTTTAAATTAAAACTTTTTTTTTTGTGGCTCCCATTTTTTTCTTTAATTTGTTAAACTTGCCAAAATGGCTCTTTGAGTGGTAAAGGTTGCCGACCTCTGCTTTAGGTTAACGCCTTAATTTAAATAAAGAAAAAGGAAACATAACTTTCACCAAAAAAGCTTTTATTTTTCCACAATTAGCGATGGTGTACGCTCTAACGATAACGATGCAGCTGCAGGGTGTTTCTGCGCCTCCAGGCAGCACGGCGGGAGCCTCCAATGGTCTGGTGGAACTTGTGGCCCTTGCCCAGCCCACGGCTCTTCTTCCCTGCAGACGTCAGGCCACGCATCTCTCTGTGCTTTTGCACGGCCTTTGTGATCCATTGGCTGTCGGGGTTGCGTCGTATTGTCTTATGGAAGGGATCCACCAGGATCACCTCAAAGAACTTGTAGGTTGAATCTTCACCCACCCAGTAGGAGTTCAGCACTCTCAGGGCGCCACAATGACGGCCAGCACGCTCCTGCAAACATCCACGTCAAACGTAGAAAAATCATTTATTGGAGAGAAAACCTGTTTAGCATGGACATCTCACATTAGGGGAAGAATACCTTTACCATTTGAACCCAATTCCTGGTACATTGAAATCAATATTGCCACTCAACAGAACCTTTTCCACCGCAGGAACGTTCCCATTTACTCGGGTAAAGAAAAAAAAAGTTCCCTGCGTTTCCACCAAAACTACCTGGGTAACTTAGTTCTTCAGGAACTTTTCGGAGTTCCTGCCAGCCAGGTAGGACTTTTGGAATGTTCCTGGAACCTTATTGGAGGCAGGCTGTGCTGCCGAACGCTGACTGGTTGAACACAGTTGGGGGCGTTCCTAAAACTTATTTTACCGAACACAAGACCGCCATTACGGAGTATGTGAGGGTGACTTGTTTATTTCTTATGTATTTCTATTACAACAAACTTGACAATGGAGAGAAAGAACGAAATTACTTTTCAGCTTGCAACTTTTTGGGGGCATATTTATGCTGAAGAAAGCTGATCAGTGGAACTATCTTGTAGTATTTTAACTCAGCTGTAGTCTATAAACTATATGCAGTGTAATGTTATTTATTATAAACTTCATTTCTATACGCAGAGCTATGAGAAGCGGACAGACTCTTTTAAACATATTTAGGGAGGAGTATGAAGTCGGACTCGAAGCAACAACCTCAGCTGCTACCACTCTGGGACTATGTTGGATAAATGTGAAATAAAGGAAGTGGAACAAAGGTAAATGACTTGCTTTGTTGGCATGGAAAACTGCACCCAGTTCGCCTGTGCAACTGGACATGTGTCACGTGCAAAATACATTTATTGAAACAAAGTACTTTTTGATTTTATGTGAATCTGTATTAGGACGTACCGACAGATTTTGGTCGGTACCTATACAAGTACAGAGACTGGTAACAACTTCTACACACACAAAGCACTGACTTGATTTGTGTACTTTGTCTTTTAGTACATACGTACATTAACACTGACAAGTACATGACATTTCAGTCACTATCTGTACCTGCATTTTTGTACGTGCGCATAGTGATGGGCACTTAGGGAGGGACTAAAACAAAAAGTGAGGGCTTCAAATCCGTATTTGTAATTTTGGGAAAAAAATAAGGAATTGTCCCATTGCAAAGTTAAAAGATGTTTGTTTGATGGAGCTGTCACGCCAAATTTCTTCCCTCTACAAAAACCTTCCCTCCCCCATTTACTTCCGTGGTCATGTTTCCTCTTACGTCATTGACAGCGATCAATAGCACTTCGGCTTTGAATGCCCGTCGCTGGAAGGATACTTAGTCTTTGACAGCTGCTGGAATCTGAAGAAATCGATTTTTTTTTTTTTTGTACAGGCGCGAAACAGAACAGTCGCGGGCAAGTTAAGGACCCCCGGCAACTTTGTGATTTTATTGGACGCAGCCCCGGAAGTAAATGGGGGAGGGAAGGTTTTTGTAGAGGGAAGAAATTTGGCGTGACAGAGCCATTAAAATATTTAAAAAAGCGCCATTAAATGGTTGCAATTCAACATAAAAATGAAGGAAGTAAATGTTCGTCATTTGCATTAAGTCATCTACTTTACAGTAGGCCTGGGTCGATATTCGATAAATCAATTAACCAACGGTAAATGAAAATCAAGTCAGTAATATTTCCAGCATGGATAAATCGCCATGTGCACGCTTCAGAGCATTCACGCTTTTTGTCGCTTTCAGCGGCCTTGGCATTTGTGGCATAGTGGAATAAAAAGGGGGTAAATTCTCTTGTCCTCATTACAGTGTCTAACTCTTTGTGTGGCGACTAGTTAGCATGTAGCAGCTAACATGGACAAAACCATCCCAAAAACAAATGCCACCGCACCAGTGTGGGAACATTTTAGTTTTAACCTTTAGAACAAGATGAGCCCATCAACACCAAAAAGCTAGTTTGCCGAATGTGCGCAAATACGACAAACCTGCACACCTCCCATGAATTGATTTACTACCATGAATTGATTTACGTAGACCCCGACTTAAACAAGTTGAAAAACGTATTCGGGTGTTACCATTTAGTGGTCAATTGTACGGAATATGTACTGTAGTATCTACTAATAAAAGTTTCAATCAATCAATACCTGAAACACACTCAACAGTCTTCTTTAAGTCAGTGTAAATAAAACATTGAAAAATAGATAGCGCACATTGAACGTGTGGTTAAATACATCGCGAAAGACGTGCTGCATACGTTCGAGGGACATTTGTTATATTGTCATGTCCCTAATCGTAATCAGCCAGACTTAAGTTTGCATATGACCGGTAATACATCTGCTTATAATGTAGTGTTTATATGGTTACTCTTCACTTTTTGTTAAAAGTAATGTACAACTCTACCTCGGCCTACATGTTAAATATTGAAGTAATGTACAACTCTACCTCTGCCTACATGTTAAATATTGAAGTGCAACTTTGTCAATACTTTAGCCATTTTATAGTTTTAGTTATAGTGTATATTTGGAAACCCCCCCAACCCACTAATTTATTGCTTTTGGTGGAGATCTTTATTTGAGTGCAAAATCTTGCTAACAAAGTATATTTTTTGTTATTAGTTTTAACTTGGAGATGTTAAAATGTACGAGAAGTTTATTGCATTTGTAAAAAAATACATTATTTTTTTGTATGTAATAATAATGGCAATAATGTTGTTTATCTGCAATAACTTCTAGGTCATCAAGCAAAATGTGTTACCAGGCCTTCTTTACAGCACTTCTCTGTAATTATTAGTCAACTCATAAATGAAGTACACACAATACTTAAATGTGTACCGATAGCATCAATTACGACATAGGTCTTGTTTATTTACAAACAAAACTAGTGACAAGTAATCCACAAATCAGGCAAATTGAATGAATTTGTGCTAAAACCAAAAGGTTGCTTGTGTGTCTTTACGACAAAAAGGCTTTGTACATTTATGGTGCACCTTTGCTGCCGAGGTTTGACGCCTTACAACCAATTTTATTTTCCCAGGAGACATACAAGGCTCCATCTTATCTCCATGACAACCTATTTCTCTACATGATCACGTTCACCATTTTTTCATCTGCTGTCTGAAAAGCACTGACAGACATTGCATTGTTTAATTAGACTTTTAAGATTGTTTTGGAGTCTATTTACTTAAGAGGAGCAAATGCAATACAGCCACATGTTCATGTTAGTCAGCCATGAACCTATAACTACACATCAGACTGTAGGCTCGCATACATCAGAGTACAGTTGTAACTACCCATTACATACATTTAGGCCTGGGCAAATATTCGATAGGTCAATAAACTGACGATAAATAAAAATTAAGTCTATCTTTTCCAGAGCATTCACGCTTTTCATCAGTTTCAGGAACTGCGCGCGTTTGTGCTTTCGTGGAATGAAAAGATGTTGAATCATCTTGACCAATTGTCTTCAATTGTTTGTGCGATGAAGCGATGCCGCTGGCCCACTAGCATCACATAGTGCCAGCCTGACCAACCAGCGGCCCTTGAGACGCATGTGGCTTTAACGTTCATATCGAAGTTTGTGTTTTTTTAATGTGCGTGGTTTCTGCGGCAATTGAACTACAAATAAACAGTAGTAATAATAACGGTTGTAAAACACCTGACGGTTAGTATTTTTGTATTAATTTAAAAAGGTCAAAAAAACGTCATGCTCTTTGATGTGGACGGACTGGCAGTAGCTTAAACGCTATCATGTAAAGATTAATGTCTTTCCCCATTAGTAAACTTAATTCCCCAATCTGAACTTGTAGAAACACATTGTAGTCTAAACAACTGAGCTACAGTATTCATATTAAACAAAGGATTTGCTATTTTTGCACAGAGTGATCGATAAACTTGACAAGTTGAAACAGACGACAAAGTTCAACAGGAAGCAAATTTACATAAACCAGAAGTGAAACAACGGATCCCCCTCTACAATTTAAAATGGAAGAAGATAAACATATTTAAACACAAAAACAATAAGGCTCTTATGAGGCCTGAACAATATTTAATGTGTCCTCTGCCAAAACAGTATATTGTGTGGCTATTTATTTATTAAAAAAAACAACTTGGTTAAAAGATTTCAGTGTGTGTATGAGTACTTTTTGAGCCCATTCAACAATACCACGATAACCATGATCATTTTTGTCACAATAACTATTCAGACATTTTGTTGTTTGTTGTTGTGTATATTTGAGCGTCCCCCAGCCACTCCTTAACAGAGACAAACTATTTTATTGATTTTGGTTGTGATTCTTATTCAAATGCAAAATTGTGTTTGCAGGGTATATTTTACTTTTATTATTTGATGTCAAAGTGCAGATAATCAAACAATTGCAAGAGTGGAGCTTTTTGTTGAAGTATGAAGAGCACTCACCTAGGAGGTTTTTAAAACTACATAGACAGTACTGTAAGATATTGTTACGTAGTATCGAAATGTCCCAAACTTAGAATTGTGCCCACTATTTCATTGAAGGCTGACGTACCTCAGCAGTGGATTGCAAACTGCGGGCGAACTTGAGTTGGTTGACACCGTGGTTCACTGGCTTTCCGTAAGTGGCGCCCTTGGGTACGGGGCGCTTACGGCCTCCACGGCGGACACGGATACGGTAAATCACGTAGCCTGTTAACAGAGCACATCATCAGATTACATTCAAGTTTAAGCAGTTGATCGTAATTTCTTTATTCACCTTGTTTGGCTTTGTAACCCAGCCTGCGAGCTTTGTCGGGTCTGGTCGGTCTTGGTGCCCGATGAAGGTTCGACAGTTGACGGTACTGCCAGCAACGCACACGCAGCAAGAAGCGCATCACATCAGATTGCTTCTTGCGCCATAACTCCTGCATATAGCGATATGCCCCCATGTTGATTTACCTGTCAATGAAGTCATTCATTAAATCACAATGGAAGCTCAGTTATTGTTACAGGTCATGTGAAAACCTCTCCATTTAATTCTTAGTTCATTCATTGGTATTTGGCAAAATAAACACGAGATACAAACAATTATATAAACGTTTTCCGTTAGACTTAGACAACATTTTTGGTTCCACAAGGTAAATTGTCCCACAAAGTAGCACAGTTACAAAGGATGGAAAGGATAATGCACACAAGGGCACAAAAAGAGGGCGAAAACAAAAGGTATGAAGTAGACTAAAAATTTACCATAGGTACATGTACTTCAGTACTTAGGTATATAGTATCCTATATTAGTTGACTTAACGGGACTTTATCACATTGTCCTAAAAGCTACACGTACAAGGCATTATAGACAATATTAAATATACTGCAATAATACTTCAAAACAAACAAAAATACACAGTGCAACATTTCGGGAGAGTTCCTGCCTGGAGCTAAGCTACATATCAAGTCAATGAGCTTCGACACATCTTCAAACAAAAATCGGGATAACGAACATTTCATCTCAAAATAATCAACCCAACATGTGAATGAATCTTATGCCAAGACAATACAGTGCGCTGATTAAAGTGATGGCGAGTATTACAGAAGATTGATGTAGATTGTACTTGCAAGGATAGCTAAAATGCTTGCTTACTTGATGGAGTTGCAGCCGGAAAGAGAAAGCCGATTTACCCAGCGTGCAATATGGAAACGTGATGACGAACTTCCTCTGTTGCGTTCATGGGATTTGTAGTATAAACTGCTGGGAACATATAAGACTTTGTGTTTCGTAATGAAAATAATTGCGATATTTTGCTTTTTTTTTATTCATCTATAAATCTTCTTTATCTTAATGTATTGAACTGTATTATATCCTGTTTATACAGTACATATTGTAACGGCCTGGTAAATATGTTGATGAGAATTCCCGTGCCTCTGAATGCATCATACTCTATGTGTCCAGTGGAAATTACTTCGTTTATCTTTTTTTTTTTAACTTAAAAACCCTAAAATATATACAATAGGTTAAAACAACCCATTTATTTTAAATACCACGTTTGGCAAACTTACAAGAATGAAATACAATCGCCTTGATTTATTTACACATTAAAACATCACATTAAAAAACATATAATTTAACAATTTGTTAACCTGTAACCAAACTAATTTGAATTAAAAAGCATAAAAATGTTACTGAACTTTAAACCTACCTTACCATGAATTGATTAACGTGGACCCCGACTTAAACAAGTTGAAAAACGTATTCGGGTGTTACCATTTAGTGGTCAATTGTACGGAATATGTACTGTACTGTGCAATCTACTAATAAAAGTTTCAATCAATCAAAACCTTCTTGGAGAATCTCACGCAGAAAATTAAGTACATCGCAGCAGTTTCAGCATTAAATTAACGTTTTTTAATTGTTTATGTGCAGTGTGGTGTTTTATTTAAAAAACGCCGAACAACTACTGTAAAATCCTTTTAACAAACTACAGTACACATGGCTGGTTTGCCGGGAAAGAAAAATTATTCTTTGTTTCTTTCGGCGGCGTTTTAGTGTAGGCCATAACGACACCGGAAGTTTAAGACACCGGAAGTAGTCTTCACTCGCAAGTGTCGTGCTTTGTTGTTCAAACTCTGTGCAGGTCTGTCCGCTTTTTGACTCCCTTCTACTCTACTCGCTGAAGCATGGAGACCATTTTAGAGCAACAACGTCGGTACCATGAAGAAAAAGAGAGGCTAATGGATGCCAAAACTAAAGAAGTACTACACAAGAAATCGACGGTGAGTTTTCCGTCCAATGCTACAAATTAGCGGAATTGCTCATAGCAATTGGACACATGGAAAAGTGTTAGCCAGGTAATGTTATTCAAACATCTCTTGTGTGAACATCATCTCTCGTTGCAGTTGCGGGACCAGATTAATTCTGATCACCGGACAAGAGCCATGTTAGATGTAAGTATAGTTCTTATTTAGGAGAATAGCTACTGGGACCCTTGCGCAGCTGTAACGTAATGTACTGTATATTTGTTCTTTTACAATCTGTACAAGGGTGTCCAAATTGCAGCTGTGGTGCCATTTTTGTGGCCAGCTGCGCATTTATTGGGTCGCATTTTATAAACGCAAAATTAAAAAGTTAAACAATTGTAAAGTAATTGGGTTGTCTTCTAGACCTACATAATATACAAAGATTAGTAAAATGTATTTTAACACATAACACATTTTGACTTACTGCATTACTTCTCAATTGTCAATATTAGTTTTTTTATTCATGTTTGGATGATAGAATATAATATAATGTCTTTTATTGACACTTTACACAGGTACAATGAGATTAAAAGCAACTCCAGTATCAATGCGACAGTCTACAAATATGCAAAACATAGGAAGGAAATAAAATAAACATAGTGCAAAAGGAGGTTAAGGGCACAGTCCAGTCCTGAGAACGAATGTTCTGAATGTGATGTTTAAATATTAAATAGATAATATGTATATACTATATACCTGTACATATATACAGAAGCATTCAGACTGTGGGTAGAAAGTAACAATTGCACACAGGGAGGTGCTAAGCCAGGGGTGTCAAAGTCAAATGGACGGAGGGCCAAATAAAAAATTTAGCTACAAGCCGAGGGCCGGACTGTTCGAATGTTCATTGAAAAATTTTTAAATGACGCATATAGTCTAGTGAACCTAATTGAACCTACTGAAAACCTAACAAATATATTCCAATATGATCAGATAAATAAAGCAATATTTTCTTATGGCTCTGTCAGTAATCTTTAATTTTCAACAGACACAAAAGACAAATTTCCTTTATATAAAAATCCCCATAACATGAACATTAAATGAAAGAAACCGGTATTCAAGGCACCATCAGTAGCCTATATTTTCTATTTTAGCAAAAGTGGGCTAAATTTACTTCAAAGAAAAAAACAATAATAGCAATTTTCTATCATCCACTCAACTGAAATATTTTTAAAATATAATTAAATTGAAATACAATAAAATAAAGTGCAAAAATCTATAAATCAAAAACAACACTTTGTTTAAGGAGAAGTAACATGCAGTGAAAACAAATATTAAACTTTAACTTTTAAACTTGAATTGAGTAAAAACTCTAAATATGTGATTGCACAGTAATGTTCACATTAAACCCCCCTCCTCCCTCCGTGGGAGGGAGGCGAGTTGGGTGCCCGAAACCCCCCGCTGGTTTCGGCCCGCCCCTTGGCGCGCGTGGCACGGCGGGCTCCGCGACCCGACGGCTGGCCCTCGTGGCTTGACGGCGGGCGCGTCCCGACGGGCCGCGCGTAGGGGTCAAACGCAGAAGTCTCAGGGCCTCGTGGTGAGGGGGTGGCCTGCAGGTTTCGGCCCGCTTGACCCCCCCGCTCCGCTTGGCGCGCGCGGCACATGACGGGTTCCGCCACCGACGCTCGGGCTGCAGCCCGACGGTGGTGCGGGCCCGGTGGTGCGGGCCCGGCGGTGACGCGCGGTTTGGGGAAACAAAGCAGAAGTCTCAGGGCCTCGGGGCCGGGTTTCGGCCCGCCCCCTTGGCGCGCGTGGCACGGCGGGCTCCGCGACTGACGGCCGGGCTGCAGCCCTTCGGCCGGCAGGCGCGTCCCGGCGGGCCGCTCGCCCCCTTTCGGAACCTTGGACCGGCATCCGCTTGGTGCGTGTAAAAGATCTGCGGTCTGCGGGCCGGTTCTAATAATAAATCAAGATCATCCCAAGGGCCGTAAAAAACCTTCTCGCGGGCCGGATATGGCCCGCGGGCCTTGACTCTGACATATGTGTGCTAAGCTATAAAATCAGTGCCTATGAGAGTTCACCGTGGTTATGGCTTTAGGGAAAAACTGTTCTTGAATCTGTTTGTCAAAGCCAGGGTGAGTCAGCCGAGCAGTCCTCGAGGTAATCAATAAGTTGCCTGTTAAACCTACCGTAGTACTGAAAAAATAGTCACAGGCACAGCCACATTAGATAGTACTTTATTGATTCCTTCAGGAGAGTTCCCTCAGGAAAAAATGTTTTTATTATGTGACATTATTATTAAACGTTATGTGAGAGAGAGAGAGAGCAGCCGCATTTGCTGGCAATATTTCTTGTCTGCATGTCTCCTGATCATTGCCATCTTTTTCTAGAGGTATATGGATGTGAGTGCCAATCTCAGGGACTCTTATGAAGACAAAGATGGGTAAGTCCTTGTTATTCCAATGTATGATGGGAGTGCAACGATAACACGACAAATGTCGTCAATAAAATTGGTCGCCAACTATTATATTTGTCGACAATAGTCGTAACGTCATCTCTCGTGTTTTTACGGGCGGAAGTCACTCTGCGCCGCCACCCGCATGTAAACAACATGTAAAGTGTCAGAACATTACTTCATATTGTTAAAAATTGTTTTTTTTTTGCAAACCAGACTTTGTTTTTATAGCAGTACATCTTTGATATGCGAGCATTTAATGCAGAGGCATGATGTCAGATATCTGGAGGGGTGATGCGGTCTCAGCCTTGGTAAGGTTGTTAGCTGGTCTATTGCCATGCTAACGAGCTAATAAGTGTGAGACAGAGTTGTGTGAAAAATAGATTTATCTATAATTTTAGTCAAAGTCAGCCAGTTGAACTTTGTCTATCAATTCAAGTACTTTTCAAAGCAACGTCAATTTGCAATGACGTAAAAAAGGCACAATAACAAACGCAAACCACAGAGAAGCAGTAAATAAAAATAAAATTTGTCACAGACAAATATATTTTTCGACTATAGTTGTGACATCATCGCTCATGTTTTTCTGGCTGGGTGGTAGGTCACCTTATTCTTGTTAAAAACATGAACACCTTGCTCATTTTGCAATGTGGACCTTGTTTTTATGGCAGTACATTTGTGATACGTGAGCATTTAGAGCGGAGACATGATGTCAGACATCTGGAGGGAGAATGTGGTCTCAACCCCGGTAAGAGTGATAGCATCTACCTTGCTAGCTATCTAGCTAACAAGAGTGAGACGAAGTTGTGTGAAAAATAACTTTAACTATAATTTTAGCCAAAGTCAGCCAGCTAAACTACATCTATTCAAGTACATTTTAAAGCAGCGTCAGTTTGCAATGCTGTAAAAAAAGGCACTTTAACAAACATGAATCACGGACAGGCACCAATGCAGAGGTATCATAAGATTAAACAATCTATTTAAATAGTAACATTTAAAAAAATAATCAAATATAGAATTCTACACATTGAGTCTATTAGAGTGCAAAAACTGCCAAGAGTTATTCAATAGTCAACACACCAGTGTGCAGCTTTTTAAACATCACACAATTCTTCTTTTCTTTTTGAAGAAGTTAGATTTTGTGTTTTGTTGTTTTTCATTGCTGCCATTTTAACTGTTTTTTAATACATAAAAAGGGTTACTTGTGTTTTTTTGCACTGTACCTTTCTTTCATTTTGTTAGTCATTAACATTTTCACAACAGCTGAATGAGCAGCACAGTTACAGTTTAAATACATATTTATGAATGAATTAGTCATATTTGTTGTTCATAATCACATGCCTAAAATTACTTAAAGGTTCCATATGTAGTAATGTGGCCAGAAATGGTACTCATAATCATGGTCAAAATTCTGTAGTCCCCTCCCACTCTCCATGACTGAGGTTGTCAGATACGCAGCCGAATCCTACTCCAAGGAATGGCAATCGACGAGTCCTACGCTGTAGTTTTCTCTCCTGCTTGGCACTCAGCAACATGGGTTGGAGTTGGGGGTTAAGTCACCAAAATGATTCCCGGGCGCGGCGCCGCTGCTGCCCACTGCTCCCCAAGGGGATGGGTCAAATGCAGAGGAATTTCACCACATCTAGTGTGTGTGTGACAATCATTGGTATCTTTAATCTTTATGCTTCTTGCAAGATGCTTTACTAAGTAATTATGCCACATTTTACTGATGGCGATCCAACCTGACAGACACACTTCCATGTAAGCAGTGCAGACTGCAATTCAGTGCAGACTGCAATTCTATGAGCCAACCCACGTTACTCAAAAACCATGTTACGCATAAATCATATAGCCTACTACCATGTCAATACACAAAGTAGAAAATCATTACATGTAAAGCATTATATTGTGCCAAGCCTGATGCACATACAGTACCAGAAACCGCAATTAACCGTGCTAATGTTGGAACGCATTTCCTCAGCGTGTCAGCATATTGAGTACAAAATAGGCACTGACACTACCCATGTCCACATAGGTTTTATTTGTCAAAAATATATTTTGCCCTGTCAGTTGGATGACACATCGACGCATAGGCTAACGGGCTGAATATATGTCGATGTGTCATTGACCGGGCTAGCATGCTAAGCTACACTAGTGTGATGGCGCTTTGCTCCTAAGCATTTGTTGCACAAACACACTAGCTTTGTTAGACAACGTCATAGACTGTATTGGACAATATAGTTTACATACAAAATTTACATTTATTACAAGTAATAAGAAAACGTAAATGCCTGACTTACCTATCAAGGAGGAAATTAACAAGTGTGGCGTCAAATGAAAAAATCTTCTCCGCCTTCAATCGTCTCCATCTTTCGAAGGCATCCCCAATACAAATCCTCGTTTTGTTCCTGGCTTTGTCATGAATAAGTTGAGAATAGTAACGAGGCCTTTTAGATTTACTAAGGTCTGACATGTTTAGTAACTTTACCAGTGGCAGTAGCTAGACGAAGATGGCGGTGCGTAACTGGCAACCTGGATGTGACACACTCACAGACTTTCTAATTGGTGGAGGGCGGGGCATCGAAATGAAAACAATTACAATATTTCGGGGCTGTAAATCTAATTTGGAAATGAGCATATCCCAGCTGAGCTAATGTTATTAGTTATAAAGGTATTCGAAAAGAACATGATTTATTAGTGCCTTTTAACATACTGTATCAGGGCCATTTAATGATGACTTGACATTAAATTATTACATATGGAACCTTTAAACTGCATTTAATTTCAATGGAAAAATTAGAGCCATTAAATGTGTATGTTTAATTATCTGACTAGTTGACTAATCGTTAAGATAGTCTTTGACTAATCGACTATCAAAATAATCGTTAGTTGCAGCGCCAGAGTATGAGGTATATATACACATAAATATATATATATATATATATACAAATATATATACAGTTTCGGTTTCATAATACACCTTACGGTGCAACCTGGACACATCATCAGTGATTCTCCCGGGGTCATAGGGTGTTTCGGGTCTTAATCAAACACCCTCTCCCGGGCGACCCAGCCGAGGGTGATCAGTCCCTCGACTTGTGCCCAGGTAGCGCTCCACGCCACGCGTCCCCCCTCCGACGGTCTGCCCCGGGGTTGCGCCGGTGGTGCTTGGAGGTTCCAGGCACTGTGGGGAATGTCCGGGCCTGGGTCCTCCTCCGTCTCATCAGGGCCGTACAAGGTACTGGCCCTGTGCGTTGCACCACGGGTTTCCTCAGGCAGCCTATCTTGATCTTATGTGTCTTCAGGGTTTTTCGCAGCGTTATATGGGTGCTCCCTTGCAGGAGCTGCAGCTTGGGATGCTACCCCTCCCTGCCCCGGTTGCCGTCTTTCCGGGCTGTCAACTGTCTCTCCAGTTGTCACCACTCTTTCGAGGTTGTCATCCAGCCTCTTCCTGGAAGTCAATGGCGATGCCATACTGGATCGGTTTCATAATACACCTTACGGTGCAACCTGGACACATCATCAGTGATTCTCCCGGGGTCATAGGGTGTTTCGGGTCTTATTCAAACACCCTCTCCCGGGCGACCCAGCCGAGGGTGATCAGTCCCTCGACTTGTGCCCAGGTAGCGCTCCACGCCACGCGTCCCCCCTCCGACGGTCTGCCCCGGGGTTGCGCCGGTGGTGCTTGGAGGTTCCAGGCACTGTGGGGAATGTCCGGGCCTGGGTCCTCCTCCGTCTCATCAGGGCCGTACAAGGTACTGGCCCTGTGCGTTGCACCACGGGTTTCCTCAGGCAGCCTATCTTGATCTTATGTGTCTTCAGGGTTTTTCGCAGCGTTATATGGGTGCTCCCTTGCAGGAGCTGCAGCTTGGGATGCTACCCCTCCCTGCCCCGGTTGCCGTCTTTCCGGGCTGTCAACTGTCTCTCCAGTTGTCACCACTCTTTCGAGGTTGTCATCCAGCCTCTTCCTGGAAGTCAATGGCGATGCCATACTGGATCGGTTTCATAATACACCTTACGGTGCAACCTGGACACATCATCAGTGATTCTCCCGGGGTCATAGGGTGTTTCGGGTCTTAATCAAACACCCTCTCCCGGGCGACCCAGCCGAGGGTGATCAGTCCCTCGACTTGTGCCCAGGTAGCGCTCCACGCCACGCGTCCCCCCTCCGACGGTCTGCCCCGGGGTTGCGCCGGTGGTGCTTGGAGGTTCCAGGCACTGTGGGGAGTGTCCGGGCCTGGGTCCTCCTCCGTCTCATCAGGGCCGTACAAGGTACTGGCCCTGTGCGTTGCACCACAGGTTTCCTCAGGCAGCCTATCTTGATCTTATGTGTCTTCAGGGTTTTTCGCAGCGTTATATGGGTGCTCCCTTGCATATATATATATATATGTATGTATGTATGTATGTATGTATGTATGTATGTATGTATGTATGTATGTATATATATATATATATATATATATATGTATGTATGTATGTATGTATGTATGTATGTATGTATGTATGTATGTATGTATGTGTGTGTGTGTGTGTGTGTGTGTGTGTGTGTGTGTGTGTGTGTGTGTGTGTGTGTGTGTGTGTGTGTGTGTGTGTGTGTGTGTGTGTGTGTGTGTGTGTGTGTGTATATGTGTGTGTATGTATGTATGTATATATATATATATGTGTGTGTATGTATGTATGTATATATATATATGTGTGTGTATGTATGTATGTATATATATATATATGTGTGTGTATGTATGTATGTATATATACACACATACATACACTACCGTTCAAAAGTTTGGGGTCACATTGAAATGTCCTTATTTTTGAAGGAAAAGCACTGTACTTTTCAATGAAGATAACTTTAAACTAGTCTTAACTTTAAAGAAATACAGTCTATACATTGCTAATGGGGTAAATGACTATCTATCAATCAATCAATCAATGTTTATTTATATAGCCCTAAATCACAAGTGTCTCAAAGGGCTGTACAAGCCACAACGACATCCTCGGTACAGAGCCCACATACGGGCAAGGAAAACTCACCCCAGTGGGACGTCAATGTGAATGACTATGAGAAACCTAGGGGAGACCGGAAGCAATGGATGTCGAGTGGGTCTGACAGAATATTGTGAAAGTCCAACACATCAGCGAAAGTCCAGTCCATGGTGGGGCCAGCAGGAACCATCCCGAGCGGAGACGGGTCAGCAGCGTAGAGATGTCCCCATCCGATGAACAGGCTAGCGGTCCACCCCGGAGCAGAGTAGAAAAGAAAAGAGACGACAGATCAACTGGTCTAAAAAGGGAGTCTATTTAAAGGCTAGAGTATACAAATGAGTTTTAAGATGAGACTTAAATGCTTCTACTGAGGTAGCATCTCTAACTTTTACCGGGAGGGCATTCCATAGTATTGGAGCCCGAATAGAAAACGCTCTATAGCCCGCAGACTTTTTTTGGGCTCTGGGAATCATTAATAAGCCGGAGTTCTTTGAACGCAGATTTCTTGCCGGGACATATGGTACAATACAATCGGCAAGATAGGCAGGAGCTTGACCGTGTAGTATTTTAACGTAAGTAGTAAAACCTTAAAGTCGCATCTTAGGTGCACAGGAAGCCAGTGCAAGTGAGCCAGTATAGGCGTAATATGATCAAACTTTCTTGTTTTTGTCAAAAGTCTAGCAGCCGCATTTTGTACCATCTGTCATCTTTTAATGCTAGACATAGGGAGGCCCGAAAATAAAACGTTACAGTAATGGAGACGAGATGTAACGAACGCATGGATAATGATCTCAGCATCGTTTGTGGACAAAATGGAACGAATTTTAGCGATATTACGGAGATGAAAGAAGGCCGTTTTAGTAACACTCTTAATGTGTGACTCAAACGAGAGAGTTGGGTCGAAGATAATACCTAGATTCTTTACCGAGTCGCCTTGTTTAATTGTTTGGTTGTCAAATGTTAAGGTGGTATTATTAAATAGATGTCGGTGTTGAGCAGGACCGATAATCAGCATTTCCGTTTTCTTAGCGTTGAGTTGCAAAAAGTTAGCGGACATCCATTGTTTAATTTTATTAAGAACGCCTCCAGCTGACTACAATCCGGCGTGTTGGTCAGCTTTAGGGGCATGTAGAGTTGGGTGTCATCCGCATAACAGTGAAAGCTAACACCGTATTTGCGTATGATGTCACCTAGCGGCAGCATGTAAATACTAAAGAGTGCAGGGCCAAGAACCGAACCCTGGGGAACTCCGCACGTTACCTTAACATAGTCCGAGGTCACATTGTTATGGGAGACACACTGCATCCTGTCAGTAAGATAAGAGTTAAACCAAGACAAGGCTAAGTCTGACATCCCAATACTCGTTTTGATACGCTCTAATAAAATATTATGATCAACAGTATCGAAAGCGGCGCTAAGATCAAGAAGCAGCAACATAGATGACGCATCAGAATCCATCGTTAGCAATAGATCATTAGTCATTTTTGCGAGGGCTGTCTCCGTAGAGTGATTTGCCCTGAAACCGGATTGAAAAGGTTCACAGAGATTGTAGACGCTAAGTGTTCATTTAGCTGCTGTGCGACAATTTTTTCGAGGATTTTCGAGATAAACGGAAGGTGGGACACCGGCCGGTAGTTCACCATGAGGTCAGGATCGAGGTTAGGTCTTTTGAGTAGAGGATGAATAACCGCTTTTTTGAATGCTAGGGGAACAGTACCAGAGGAAAGTGATACGTTTATAATATTTAACACTGATGGACCTAATAAAACAAAAAGCTCCTTGATAAGTTTCCCATGAATTGGGTCAAGTAAACATGTTGTTTGTTTTGTCCCATTTACACATTTTAACAATTCCTCCAATGTTATTTCATCAAAGAGGGAGAAACTATTTTGGAGGGCAGTGTCCGTCGTATATACAGTCGTGTCTGTGTTAATAGAACCCAGTTGTATCTGAGATGCATTGTCTTTAATCTCTTTTCTAATGACTTCAATTTTCTTATTGAAGAAATTCATAAAGTCATCTGCTGAGTGGGTGGAGCTACTGGGAGGAGTCCCTTGTTGGGTTAGCGATGCTACTGTACTAAACAAAAATTTAGGATCATTTTTGTTGAGGTGAATGAGATTTGAGTAATATTTAGCTTTCGCTGAGGTAAGCATGCGTTTATAAGTTATTAACCTATCACTCCATGCTTGATGGAAAACCTCAAGTTTAGTCGCACGCCATTTGCGTTCCAGCTTTCTACATGATAATTTCTGGGCTTTAGTTTCTTCTGTAAACCATGGGGTACGCCTTTTAGGGGCCCTTTTTAGCTTTAGCTGTGCTACACAATCAATGTTGTCGCGCAGGGCGTCGTTAAAGATGTTAGTGAGGTTATCAATAGAGCCCACATAATTTGGGAATGGTGCCATTACCGAAGGCAGTAGGTCAGTAAGAGTCGTCGTTGTGGCAGCATTAATGTTGCGGCTGCTATAGTACTTATTATTATTAGTATTAGTTTGTTGACAATGAGTCAGAACTTCGAATTTTATAAGGTAATGATCGGACATTACTTTAGTGTACGGGAGTATCGTAACTTTGGAGGTGGTGACACCCCTGACAAGCACTAGATCTATCGTATTACCGTTGCGATGCGTGGGTTCATTTATTATTTGTGTAAGACCACAGCTATCAATTATAGTCTGGAGCGCCACGCATGGAGGGTCCGATGGGGTATTCATATGGATGTTAAAGTCTCCCATTATGATTATATTGTCGGCGAGGGTCACTAGATCAGCAACGAACTCTAAAAATTCATTGATAAAGTCTGAATAGGGCCCTGGGGGGCGGTAGATGACAGCCAGGTGCAGAGGCAGCGGTGTGACAAACCTCACAGTAAGCACCTCAAACGAGTTATATTTTATTATTTAGGTCCGAGGTAAGGCTAAAGTTTTTGTTGTATATTAGTGCAACACCCCCACCCCTTTTAATGGGACGGGCAATATGCGTTCCCGTATAGCAGGGGTGGGCAATTAATTTTTACCGGGGGCCGCATGAGCAACCCGAGCACTGCTGGAGGGCCACACTGACAATATTTCAATTAAATTTTGCTCAAATTATTTTTGATATACCGTAAGATAGATAATAATAATATTTTCATTTAACCTAACTTATCTTTATACAAAAGCAGATGGCTTTTGATGGTTTTATTTTTAACACTTTCTTACACAACACTTCCTGATGTATATTACAATACAAAAATTTCCATTTCTGTCACTTTATCCTGCATCCTCTTTGTTGTAAAACCTTTATTTAACCAGATAAGAAAACGTTGTGAACGTAGCACGCCTGTAAGGTGATTGGCGAAGAAGGAGTAAGCGTTGCTGTTGCGGAAATGAGGAGTGAGGATTGGTTTTCCTTTTGGAAAGAACGAAATAAGTTGAGCTGTGTTAGTATAGCATGCTCAATAAAAGTTTAAAAAGTGCATCAGACTTGGTGTGCACTTCTTCTGGACGCTACAATTGATGTCAGAAGTGGGATGAAATTCCTCCCAGTTCGCCTTGCCATCAAACCTGGGAGTCTTCATTGAGGGCGGAATTCCCCCCGTGGCAAGCAGCGTGGCTGCACCTGTAAACACTCTCTCTCTCTCTCTTTGCGGCGAGCTCCTCACGTAGCACACAAACAGTGCAGTATGCGCAAAGTTTTACTTTTGCCACCAATTGTAGCGTCCAGAAGAAGTACACATCAAGTCTGACGCTCTTTTTAAACTTTTATTGAGCAAGCTATACTAACACAGCTCAACATATCTCGTTCCTTCCACACGCACGTCTCCTCACTCCTCATTTACGCAACTCAAGAAGACAACATCTACTTCAGCAGGTCGTTACACTATATTCTTTAAACACAGCAACGTGTGTACCACAAATAAGCACACAGCTTTACCTTTACTTGTCTTGTTGAAAACACGCCATTCGTCATCAACTTTTCTCTTTTTAGCGTCTCGGGGATAACCGCTGTGCGCCTTCCCTCACAGGACATACGCACATATAACACTTTTCAAAATAAAAGCAGCACAGTTGTATTGCACGCACGACAAAGATGTTTTTTTAAATTTATTTTGTAATTTGAGATTGCCGCTGCGCGCACGAGCATACGTCCACACGGAAGTAATACAAATAACGCTTTTCAAAACAAAAGCAGCACCGTTGTATTGCACACTCGAAATAGATGCTTTTTAAATTTTATTTTGTAATTTATAATTGGCCTCACGCGGGCCGGACAGGGACGTACAAAGGGCCGGATGCGGCCCGCGGGCCGCACAATGCCCAGGTCTGCCGTATAGCCATGAGGAGACGCCTCACCCAGCGCAAAAAATTCGTCTGGTTTGAGCCAGGTCTCGGCTCGACCAACGACATCAAGATTGTTGTCTCTAATGACTTCATTAACTAATAACGTTTTGGAAGACAATGACCTTATGTTTAAAAAGCCCATATTATAGGTAGTGGGCTGTTTTGAGGAGTTTTTGTTGAAAGTATCCGTAGTAGCAATATTAATAATGTTACGTTTATTATGCGTAGTGCACTTTAAATAATTTCGACCATATCTAGGAATTGATATGACAGGAATTTTTAGATTGTTTGCCACCTCTGTAAAATGCATGTCCACCTCTGACGCAGAAAAAACATTATGTGAGTTGTATATTATTCTAAGAGAATTGCTATATGTGCAGGGATTATCCAGCCTGGCGCTGGCTAGTTCTAGCTTAACAGACTCCTTATTAGCGCTTCTTTGTGGATTAGCATTTAGCTTTTTCGTTAGCCCCGCTAACAACAACGTCTTTAGCTTTGTTGATAGCCCCGCCCGACATCCCCGCTTCTGCTTCCGAGCGCACCGCTTATGTCTCTTTCGTTGACGGTCTCCGCTGGTAGTGGACGCCGCTGCTTCAAAGGCCACTGCTGGATGTAGCTCGCGAAGAATTCCCAAGCTAGCGAGTAGGTCCACCGTACAAGCATCTTTCAGCAAAAAATGGCTCGATCTCTCCACATCCAGAATCGTAAGTCGGTCGTAAGTGATCACGGAGTGAACACGCTGTGAGCCAGCCATGAAATTGACTGAATTGACGGGTATATTTGCCAAATCGGTCTACACTTCCAGGAGCGCTCGCAAGAAGCTGCCGCCGTGAAGCGCCGCCATCTTGAATTCTAGCTGCAAATGTCTGGTTTTTGGTGCAATATCTACATAGGTGTATAGAGGCCCATTTCCAGCAACTATCACTCCAGTGTTCTAATGGTAATGGTACAATGTGTTTGCACATTGGCTCAGAAGGCTAATTGATGACTAGAAAACGCTTGTGCAATCATGTTCACACATCTGAAAACAGTTTAGTTCGTTACAGAAGCTACAAAACTGACCTTCCTTTGAGCAGATTGAGTTTCTGGAGCATCACATTTGTGGGGTCGATTAAACGCTCAAAATGGCCAGAAAAAGAGAACTTTCATCTGAAACTCGACAGTCTATTCTTGTTCTTAGAAATGAAGGCTATTCCACAAAATTGTTTGGGTGACGCCAAACTTTTGAACGGTAGTGTGTATATATATATATATGTATGTATATATATATATATATATATATATATATATATATATATATATATATATATATATATATATATATATATATATATATATATATAATATACACACACACATATTACAGTTAAAGTACCATTGAATGTCACACACACACTAGGTGTGGTGAGATTATCCTCTGCATTTGACCCATCACCTTAGTGCTGCGCCAATAATATATTAATATATATCGCAATAGACACATGATCTATATCAATATAATTACACATATTATTGAACAAAAAAACAAATATCTGTCTTTAAATATATAGATAACATTTATCTATAGCCTTCTTATTAGACATTACAAGTTACACGATGGCGTTGCGTTGAGACTCCAGCCCAACTCTGTTTTACCTAACATAATCAATAATCGTGATTTCAATATTGATAAACAATTATCTTAAATATTATTTTGTCCATAATCGTGGTGCACTATGTGAAAGACTAGATCTCATACAGAACACTATTTTTTTATATGGACAAAAAGTGCAGTTACGTCTTCTGGACATCAGGTGCCATCTTTCAAAATTCTTACATTTGTTTTTATTTTTCTATCTCTTATGTCCATAAAGTGCTATCTTGCACACTTTTCACATTTATTTTATTTATGTATGTTGTTTTTTTCTGCCATAATACATTGTTTATAAGAAAAAGTGTTTTTATCTACAATGTTTTTTTTTACAAAGGAAATCATTTTGGTTAAAAGATTAAAGATTAAAAGATTCAGTATAAGTACTTTTAGAAAAGTTTGAGCACAATTAAAAATACTGCAATAATAATGATAACCGTGATAATTTTGTGATGAATTTTCATATCGTGACATCCCTAGCAAAAAAACTAAACAAAAAAAAACATGACATGTTTGCTATTTTATTCAGGACTAAAGTTGATTGAGAGAGTTGACCAAAAAATGTACATAAATAATATGAATCCAATCACAAATTGTATTTTGATGAATTGTATTATGATGAGTGGAGGTTGACTGTGCCCATCCATGACGGCTGCTCTGTTCCTGACAGAATGAGAAGGGATGAACTCGCTGCCATCTCAGGACCGAATGAATTTGCAGAGTTCTACAACAGACTCAAACAGATAAAGGAGTTTCACAGGAAGCACCCGAACGAAGTACGTGATCACTGACACTAGAATCAACCAATATAGAAAAAGCTGCTTAAACATTTTGTATTTCTTTTTAGATTTCCATTCCCATGTCTGCAGAGTTTGAGGAGCTGATGAAAGCCAGAGACAATCCTTGTGACGAGGCACAGAGTAGGTCTTAATCACTTGAATTGTGTATTGTTTAAGATTATACTACTTTAAAGGCCTACTGAAACCCACTACTACCGACCACGCAGTCTGATAGTTTATATATCAATGATGAAATCTTAACATTATAACACATGCCAATACGGCCGGGTTAACTTATAAAGTGACATTTTAAATTTGCCGCTAAACTTCCGGTTCGAAACGCCTCTGAGGATGACGTATGCGCGTGACGTAGCCCGGGGAACAGAGGTATGCCTTCCCCATTGAATACAATACAAAAAAGCTCTGTTTTCATTTCATAATTCCACAGTATTCTGGACATCTGTGTTGGTGAATCTGTTGCAATTATGTTCATTGCATTATGGAGAAAGAAGCTGAGCAAGCAAAGAAGAAAGTTGTCGGTGCGAAACGGACTTATTTTTCGAACGAAGTCAGCAACAACAGTACACAGCCGGCGCGTCTTTGTTTACATTCCCGAAAGATTCAGTCAAGATGGAAGAACTCGGATAACAGAGACTCTAACCAGGAGGACTTTTGACTTCGATACACAGACGCCTGTAGAGAACTGGGACAACACAGACTCTTACCAGGATTACTTTGATTTGGATGACAAAGACGCAGACGTGCTACCGTGAGTATGCAGCTTTGGCTTCTAAACATTTGATCGCTTGACCGTATGTGTGCAACTTTTTTTTTGCGTATGTACGTAACTTTTTTTAAATATATAAGCTTTATGAACCTTGGGTTAGGTGAACGGTCTTTTGGGCTGAGTGATTGTGTGTGTTGATCAGGTGTTTGAATTGTATTGGCGTGTTCTATGGAGCTAGGAGCTAGCATAGGAGCTAGGAGTTAGCATAACAAAGACGTAGGTGTTTTTATGCAGGATTAATTTGTGTCATATTAAATATAAGCCTGGTTGTGTTGTGGCTAATAGAGTAAATATATGTCTTGTGTTTATTTACTGTTTTAGTCATTCCCAGCTGAATACCAGGTACCGTGAGTATGCAGCCTTGGCTGCTAAACATTTGATAGCTTGACCGTATGTGCGCGTCACATACGTAACTTTTTAAAAATATATAAGCTTTATGAACCTTGGGTTAGGTGAACGGTCTTTTGGGCTGAGTGATTGTGTGTGTTGATCAGGTGTTTGAATTGTATTGGCGTGTTCTATGGAGCTAGGAGCTAGCAGAGGAGCTAGGAGCTAGCATAACAAACACGTAGGTGTTTTTATGCAGGATTAATTTGTGGCATATTAAATATAAGCCTGGTTGTGTTGTGGCTAATAGAGTATATATATGTCTTGTGTTTATTTACTGTTGTAGTCATTCCCAGCTGAATATCAGGTACCGTGAGTATGCAGCCTTGGCTGCTAAACATTTGATAGCTTGACCGTATGTGCGCGTCACGTACGTAACTTTTTAAAAATATATAAGCTTTATGAACCTTGGGTTAGGTGAACGGTCTTTTGGGCTGAGTGATTGTGTGTGTTGATCAGGTGTTTGAATTGTATTGGCGCGTTCTATGGAGCTAGGAGCTAGCAGAGGAGCTAGGAGCTAGCATAACAAACACGTAGGTGTTTTTATGCAGGATTAATTTGTGGCATATTAAATATAAGCCTAGTTGTGTTGTGGCTAATAGAGTATATATATGTCTTGTGTTTATTTACTGTTGTAGTCATTCCCAGCTGAATATCAGGTCACCCCCGGCTCTCACAGCATCTTCCCTATCTGAATAGCTTCAACTCCCCACTAGTCCTTCACTTGCACTTTACTCATCCACAAATATTTCATTCTCGCTCAAATTAATGGGGAAATTGTCGCTTTCTCGGTCCGAATCTCTCTCACTTCATGCGGCCATCATTGTAAACAATAGGGATCTTTGCGTATATGTTCAATTGACTACGTCACGCTACTTCCGGTAGGGGCAAGCCTTTTTTTATCAGATACCAAAAGTTGCGATCTTTATCGTCGTTGTTCTATACTAAATCCTTTCAGCAAAAATATGGCAATATCGCGAAATGATCAAGTATGACACATAGAATAGATCTGCTATCCCCGTTTAAATAAAAACAATTCATTTCAGTAGGCCTTTAAATCTAGTACAACTCTAGCAATGTTAGGTCTAAGTTACACAAGGTTTACGCCTTAACTCATGTTTTGCAGACCTTGTGGAATTCACTGATGAGGAAGGATATGGACGCTACCTGGATCTCCATGACTGCTACCTGAAGTACATCAACCTGAAAGCAGCTGAGGTTATGACCCTTTCATTTAGCATAAAACACCTTCCAACTGCTGATTTGCATGTTTTTAACCATCTAACATATATTTTCACCTCTTCCATCAGAAAATTGAGTACATCGCTTACTTGTCATCATTCGACCAGCTTTTTGATATCCCCAAAGACCGGAAGAATGCCGAATACAAAAAGTAAGTATGTCATATAAAAACTTTTTTAGAAAAATAAGCCTGCCACCAATTAATGCAAATTCAACCAATTCCTGCAAATTATGTGCGACTAGTTATGTACTACTACTGTGCTACTAGGCTGGACGATTATGGCAAAAATAATAGTTACGATTGATATTGTAATCACAATTAATAACATGATTTATTAATTTGAAAACATGAGTATTTATTGTACCACCAAAACTCAACTTTAAATAAAGTTTTAAAAAAGCATATACATTAATTGTGAATAAACCACAACAAGTAAAATAATAAAAGTAATAACATTTAAATAACAATAGCAAAATAAAAAACAATAAAAATATTTTTTTTTGTTTCGTTTTTAATTCCGTTCTGTGTTTCTAATGTGAAATAAAATTTCATAAATTGTTTGAATGTTGTCCGTCTATCTGTGTTGGCCCTGCGATGAGGTGGCGACTTGTCCAGGGTGTACCCCGTTTTCCGCGCGAATGCAGCTGCGATAGGCTCCAGCACCCTCCGCGACCCCCAAATAAACTAGCGGTAGAAAATGAATGGATGAAATTGTTTGTTAATTTAATGCAAAAATCCTTACTTTTATTGGTACAATACATTTGTGGACAGTTTTGACCAGTATGCTAGGCTAAAGCATAATGATTGTGTAAATGTATTGATAAGTGCTTTAATACATTATGCTTGTCCAAAGACATGCACCTGGGGATAGGTTGATTGGCAACACTAAATTGGCCCTAGTGTGTGAATGTGAGTGTGAATGTTGTCTGTCTATCTGTGTTGGCCCTGCGATGAGGTGGCGACTTGTCCAGGGTGTACCCCGCCTTCCGCCCGATTGTAGCTGAGATAGGCTCCAGCGCCCCCCGCGACCCCGAAGGGAATAAGCGGTAGAAAATGATGGATGGAACATACTTTTTTGAAACCAGATGTGGCGCACTGTGTTAATTATTGTGAAGAGTGGGAAGTGTGCTGTGCTGCTGTTCTCAGCTTGACGAGTAAAGAGGCGATTTGAGACTAAAAACAGAAAAAAAGCCTTTTCAGTTGCGACTGCTGTTTGTACATTGATCTTACATCGATAATGTCGTTCACAAAAACACAAGTCAATGAGATGTGTTGTGAGTGTATGGATTGCTCTTTCTAGCTTTAGCTTTGTAGTTTATTCGCTGTTTCAAGTGGATGTCTCCACATTATTTAATTCAGGACGGGGAGGTTGAGTGTGTCGGGGATGAATGAGCGGTCTCGGACACATTATTTTCCCAAACAATTGTTCCTCTTTCTCACAATGACAGCAGTTCACTCACTTTTATGTCATTTTCTCTGGTATTCTGCGGTTAACAGCGGATTCCGTTAAATGGCCAATTATTTGACTCCGTCCGCAATTACATGAACGTGGAAATGCCTTGCTTTTTTAGTTAAGTGTTTATTTTTTAGGCATACTAGCACTGTGTCAAATAAAAAGTAGCTACTATGGTGACATCTCGCACATTTTGTCAAATTTGTCCCTCAGTTGCAGTACATGAACTATCTAGTCAAAACGTTGTTTCTTATGTAAACAAAGCAGGAAAAGCAATATGTAACAATTAGGAGTGTGAAGATACACACATTTTACGAGACGAGATGACACAAGATATTGGGTTCACGAGTTTTGATTTGAACATAATTTTTAAGCAGGGGCTCTGTGTAGGGTGGTAGTTTTGGAAAATTCCAAGGGCCCCTGACTGACAGGTGTTATGTGAGGTGGTCATGGGGCCAGAATTCCGCACAGCGCCCCTGATTTTAGGAAAATTATTGTGAAAATGTATATACATAGATACTTTAAAAAATATATAATTTGGCTTGGTCACAAAACAAAGAAGGTGCTTTTATAATTTTGCATGCATGAGCTTTAGCTGTTAAATTTGTTTCTACAAACAAAAACTAAAATGAAATATACTGAAAGTTATAATAGTCAATATAATTAAATGTCATTTTTGAGGAGCTTTGCAGCATGTCTGAGCTGTCAAGTGTATCACTGATTCGGCTGTATTGTCTTTTCTCTGGGCTGCTGCAGTGGCGTTTTGTTGCTTGGGAAAGCAATCAAGTGTGTCCATAATTGACAGTTTAGCTGTGTCTTACCTATGCCTGTGGAACTCAAATGCAGGAAACCGTCTACGTGGCCCCCAGCCATTCCATTCTAAGCGGTAAACACCAAGGCTAGCTCTGTTTTCTAGCTCTTGGTTTGTATTGTGCGCAGAGCACTTAATGTGTGGTTCCAGTCCCTTGCACGCGACCAGACGTGTATGCTTCTGACTATTAAGAAAAATAAACTACAACCTCTGACTGCATTCTGCCCATGAGACCGCTTTTATCTAATGACAAACATTGTCACATTTTAATATTGCTGGACACCCCTAGTAGCACCTCCAAACAAATGTGCCTGGGGATAGGCTGATTGGCAACAGTAAATTGGCCTTAGTGTGTGAGTGTGAATGGTTTTGTCTATTTCTGTTGGCCCTGCGATGACGGGGTTTCCGCGGGGCATTAAGTCATTAAATGGATTTTGCAAAAATGAAGGCCTTAAATGGCATTAAAAAGCATTAAATGCGATGTCCATTGGCATTAAAAATGTAATACAATTGTAGAAATTATTTTTGTATTTTACCAGGAAAAAATCCCATTGAGTTTAAAAACCTCTTTTTCAAGGGAGTTCAGGCCAAGAGGCAGCAAAGTTACACATACTGTACAATTACATTCACAATACACATTAAGATGACAGGGTGGACATCAAGTAAAACAGTTACAGATAATTGAGGCTCCTTCAAATGCTCTGTTTAGATTTAAAAGCATTTAAGGATAAAAATTCAGTCAGCTTCTTGTCTCTTTGTAGCATGTTCTAAGCACAAGGAGAAGCATAGACAAAAAAGCTTGTTCCCCAGCTTAATGCGAGCAAAGGAGACAGAGAGCAACAGCTGATGGTTGGATCTCAGTGCATAAGAGTTCGTACTTCTCTGTGAAATCAATGCACAAATGTAATCGGGCAATAGTCCCAGAAGATCCTTGTAAATAAAAGTGTACCAATGACACTGCCTCCTAATGGACAGAGAAGGTCATCCCACCCGAGAGTACAACTCGCAGTGGTGTGTCAGGGCTCTACAGTTTGTGATGAACCTCAAAGAAGCATGGTAAACACAGTCAACCATCTAAAGACAGGAATGAGTGGCATTCATATACTAAAGATCACCATTATCTAGCACAGATAAAAATGTGGCAGAGAGAAGGCGCTTTTTTACATCAAAAGAAAAACATTTTATTACGGAAGAAAAAACCCAATTTAAGTTTTAGTTTCTTCACAAGTTGATCAATAAAATGTTTAAAAATGAGTCATCAATTAAAACACCAAGGTATTTATATTCATGCACCACTTCTATGACATTCCCTTTGAGAGTGGACACTACCGGGGTAGTTTGAGGCACCTTCCTATGTTTGGGAAAACAGCATAGGTTTTGTCTTGTCAGCATTGAGAACCAGTTTTAGGTCAACAAGTGAATTCTGCACAGCGACAAAAGCTTTCTGCAGGGAATTAACAGCCTGTTCAAAAGATGATCCAGAGCAATAAATAATTGTATCGTCACATAAAAATGCATATTAGTATCAGAGAAATGTTGTTTGAGATCATTGATAAATAAGATAAACAAAGGCCCTTGTATTTAATACACTGGGTCCTGTTTTCTAAATAATTTGACAACCAAGCAACCGTATGTTCTGACCGTCCAATGAGAAACAGAATTGGCCGATGTCAATCAATCAAACAATAAATGAAAATTAACTTGAAGGGGAAATGCACTCTTTAAAAAGTTTTGCCTATCATTCATGATCCTTACGTAAGACAAGAAGACACATTTTTATTCTTTTATTAGGCCTGGGCGATATGGCCTAAAAATAAAATTCCAGATTTTTCAAAAGAAATTCAATTTGTTTTTTTCAGATTTTCTTTTCCCTACTTAAAAAAAAAACATTGAATACAAATTACAGTTTTTCTATTTATTGGATTAAAACCTAATAGTTTGAAATGACACTGCATACACTACATCTTACTCTTGGCAACATTTTAATTTGTATAAAGTTGTTTTTTTAGACCAGATATAAATTGTACTTTTGTATGGAATCATTTTCAAAAAATGTATTTAAGAGCTTATTTTGAGAAGCAATACTTCTGCTTGAATGGCATACTTTTGTAAAAAAAAAAAGTTTAGCATTGCACATTGCATGCCAATAAACATTCTTCAACATTGAGATCAATAAAGTGCAAACTTATGTATTGAATATCATACTTCTGTAAAAAAAATGTAGTTTTATACAATGTGTCCAAATAAATAATGAAGTAAACATTGAAAGGACTATAGTTTGTTTCAGTAAGTGGATAAAGTAAACGCAGCCTTTTTAATTCACACATTTTGGCGGTCTGCAAAGCGACTGCTTTAGTGATCACTTTACACATTGTGCCTCTTTCTCATCATTCATGGCAACATCATACATACACTATGTTGCCAAAAGTATTTGGCCACCTGCCTTGACTCACATTTGAACTTGAAGTGCCATCCCATTCCTAACCCATAGGGTTCAATATGATGTTGGTCCACCTTTTGCAGCTATTACAGCTTCAACTCTTCTGGGAAGGCTGTCCACAAGGTTGCGGAGTGTGTTTATAGGAATTTTCGACCGTTTTTACAAAAGCGCATTGGTGAGGTCACACACTGATGTTGGTCGAGAAGGCCTGGCTCTCAGACTCCGTTCTAATTCATCCCAAAGGTGTTTTACCGGGTTCAGGTCTGGACTCTGTGCAGCCCAGTCAAGTTCATCCACACCAGACTCTGTCGTCCATGTCTTTATGGACCTTGCTTTGTGCACTGGTGCACAGTCATGTTGGCAGAGGAAGGGGCCCGCTCCAAACTGTTCCCACAAGGTTGGGAGCGTGGAATTGTCCAAAATGTTTTGGTATCCTGGAGCATTCAAAGTTCCTTTCACTGGAACTAAAGGGCCAAGCCCAACTCCAGAAAAACAACCCCACACCATAATTCCTCCGCTGCCAAATTACATACTCTGCACAATGCAGCCCGAAATGTACCGTTCTCCTGGCAACCTCTAAGCCCAGACTCGTCCATCAGATTGCCTGATGGAAAAGCGTGATTCATCACTCCAGAGAACGCGTCTCCACTGCTCTCGAGTCCAGTGGCGACGTGCTTTACACCACTTCATCCGACGCTTTGCATTGGACTTGGTGATGTATGGCTTAGATGCAGCTGCTCGGCCATGTAAACCATTCCATGAAGCTCTCTGCGTACTGTACGTGGGCTAATTGGAAGGTCACATGAAGTTTGGAGCACTGTAGCAACTGACTGTGCGGAAAGTCGGTGACCTCTTTGCACTATGCGCTTCAACATCCGCTGACCCCTCTCTTATCACTTCGTGGCTGAGTTGCTGTTGTTCCCAAACTCTTCCATTTTCTCATAATAAAGCAGACAGTTGACTTTAGACTATTTAGGAGCGAGGAAATTTCACGACTGGATTTGTTGCACAGGTGGCATCCTAAGACAGTTTCACGCTGGAAATCCCTGAGCTCCTGAGAGCGGCCCATTCTTTCACAAATGTTTGTAGAAACAGTCTCCATGCCTAAGTGCTTGATTTTATACACCTGTGGCCAGGCCAAGTAATTAGGACACCGGATTCTGATCGTTTGGATGGGTGGCCAAATACTTTTGGCAATATAGGGTACTTTGTGTAAATGATTCCACCAGAGTATGGTGATTTATAGCCTGTAGTTTGCTTGTTGTTGCGTCTTGTTCGTCTCTTAAAGAGTGGGGCATTGGGTATAGCGGCTGTGCTAGCAACTTCAGGGTCCCTGGTTCGATCCCCCGCCTCTGTATATGCATGAAGGTTTGTCGGTGGTCAGAGGGGGCCATAGGCGCAAACTGGCAGCTACGCTTCCAAAAGTCTACCCCAGGGCAGCTGTGGCTACAAATGTAGCTTACAACCACCAACGACCCGGCCATAGACTATATGTTCTCCGCTCTCACGTCGCCTATGAAAGACAGCATCCCAGTTTTGCAGAAGAATGTGTGTCCCCTCATCCCTGTGGATGGCATTGGCACTGCAGGATTTCTTTTTTAAATTCTCATTAAAACATGTGTATGTCCTTTATTCTGTTGATCTGTTTAAAAAAAACACTTAATTAAACCAAAGTAATTGTCCAATCATGGTTACTTGAAAAGTATCTGTCTAGGCATACTAATGACCAAAATATTTTATTAATGGCAATTCCTTTTGAGTTAACTGCGATTAATCGCAATAAACATTTTAATCTTTGACAGCCCTAATCATAATATAATGAAATAATTAAGGCAATACAAAAGCCTGCAGAATCCTGGAGGGACTGCTCATTATGTGAACATGTGGGCCATGTTTAGAAACACTGTGCTGTTAAAATCTTTGCACTAAGATGTGATATTTTTCATAAAGGTATTTGGAGATGCTGCTGGAGTACCTGCAGAACTACACAGACCGTGTCAAACCTCTGCTGGATCAGAATGACCTTTATGACAAAGTGCTGTTAGACTTTGAGAAGAAGTGGGAGAGCGGCACTTTTCCAGGCTGGCCTGTAGGTCCTCTTTACTATAAGTTTATGTTTCAGGTTGAAGTAGTTCATGTTGCTGACCGTATTTAATGATTTGGTTCACAGAAAGAGACAAGTAGTGCTTTGACACATGCTGGAGCTCACCTGGACCTCTCTGCTTTTTCTTCTTGGGAGGTAAAAAAATTCCACGACATTTAAAAAATTGTGTTTTTTATTCTGAATGTCAGACATAAGTAGCTTCAGATGAAAAAATGAATTAATGGTTGGCTTTTATGATTCCTTTTGGGGGGGAGGTACACTGCAAAAACTGAAATCTAAGTAAGATTAAGTATCTCAAATAAGGGTGATATTTGCGGATTTTCTGTCTGATAAGATAATTTTTCTCACTAAGCAGATTTTATGTTAGTGTTTTACTTGTGTTAAGGGTTTTGGTCCTAAATTATCTCAGTAAGATATTACAGCTTTTTGCTGAGATTTTATGACCTATGTTGAGTAAAACATGCTTGGAACTAGAATATCAACTGTTGCAAAGCTGTGTCCTTAACACTCACAAGTATAAAACTACTTTTTTAAAGTAATAATTTCTTACTTCAAGCATGAAAAAAAAATTATGATGCTAAACGCATATCATTATGTCAAGATAATGGCACTAGTATTTACTTAATTTAAGAATATTTTTTAACATATTGAGCAAAAAGGTCTCTTTTTTTTCTACCTAGAAAAGTGCACTTGTTATTAGTGCGTATATACATATTTTAAGGTATTTTTGGGTTCATTGAGGTTAGCTAATTTTACTTGTTTTGGAAAGTCTTGACTTGTTCTATTGGCAGATAATTTTGCTTAGTTCAAATAAAATACCCCTAATTTTTGTATTTTTATTCCTTGTTTTTAAACACTCACTTTTTGCAGTGTAGATCATGTCAATTGGCCATGAGTGATATTGCTTTCATGTTAGTTTGTCAGTACAAATATCAGTAGTCTCTTTTTTGGCTAGAATAGATTCTTCATTATTAATTCACCATAGAACACAGGGCATTGAAATTATGTATACCTCTCCCATTGGTACAACTACCATAGAACAGTATAAATGATAATTAAATATATTTGGGTTGTCCTCATACAACTTTTTCACTACCCATATTGATCCGAGAAGATAGCACAAATCTTACATTTATTATTTTGTAATGTGAAATATAGTTAAAGGCTTGATCAAGTAAAATTACTCAAACAGAGAACAATTGTAGATTTGAGTAAATTGAAGTGGAGTGGTAATTGCTTTTACTTTATAATACGCTTCTCTCTTGGAGACTTTATATCCGTAAATAATATGCAAAAACCTCAAAGTGTGCAACCCAACCTTTAACACAGCAGGTGTTTACAACAATTAGGCTTAAGGTCCTCCCCTAAGAGCTTGACTTAATGTCTAAGTACTGTAAGTGCTTCCACCTCGCTCTGACATCTCGATGCAGCCAAAATGCCAAACACCGCGAATAGAGGCATCCAAAACGTTATCGGCCTCCTTACTAAATAATTGCTATCAATATCTGCCGATCGCTACTTGAAATACTTATTCAAATTGAATCAGGACATTTTTTGATCCTTTCATGGGGCACACACACCTTTGTCAATTTTGACGTTTAGAACCTTGTTTTGTATAAAGTAGTGAAACATTGTATAGGTCAACTTAATTTCAGATGTAAACGTTTATATGTCTTTAATACTTTAGGTATTGTATATTACAGTGTATCTTGAAATAAATTGGTAATTTTGTCACACAGGAGTTGGCTTCCTTAGGTCTGGACAGACTGAAGTCTGCTCTCATGGCTTTGGGACTCAAGTGTGGAGGGTAAGCATGTCTGAACTACTGTATAGATCTTCTAAATAGTCTTTTGTTCAAGATGGTGCCACGTTCAAGTTCTGTGTATGACAATTATTTGCTATTAAACAATCGTCTGCACCAAAAGATGTATTTATATTTTTCAAACTTCTGATTGAAATATGTATTTTATGTTGGGTTTATTCAATGATGGAAAGGACTCTCGAAGAGAGAGCTCAGAGACTTTTCGGCACCAAAGGCAAATCCCTAGATCTACTGGACCCATCACTGTTTGCAAAGAATCCTAAAGCCAAAGGTCCCAAAAAGTAAGTGGGTTGAAATAATTATAGTCTAATACCAAAGTTACTCTTTTAAAATAATCTACCCACTATACCTGCAGAGACACGGAGCGAAACAAGGAAATTGGCTTCCTGGAGGCTCAACTCTACGAGTATGTGGAAGTCCTTGGGGTAAGAGAATGTTTGTATGATATACTAGATACATCTTGAGGACTACTGTAGCTGTGAATTAGCCAGTTTTTGTTAGTTATGGGTTATGCCTAATTAGTGCTAATTAAAGGTGTCCTGATACAACCTTTTTACTTTTAATACGATATCAGTATTGCAGCATTAACATTAGCCCATACCGATATTGATCCAATACAATATTAGCTGGATTATCATAAGAATTGTATTATTTTGTAGTCTGGATTGTAAAAGAAGGCTACATGAAGTCAAATAATTCATACAGGGAACAATGGTAGATATAAAAACCAGTTACCTATTTATTGTTAATGATTTGGAATTGACTTGTCTTTGATTAGGTTGAAGTGGAGTTGTAATTCATAGTTTTTTTTGGCGACACCTACTGGCCACAATAATTCATGAAGTTATTACATTTAAGTTAAAGGCCTACTGAAATGAAATGTTTTTATTTAAACGGGGATAGCAGATCTATTTTATGTGTCATACTTGATCATTTCGCGATATTGCCATATTTTTGCTGAAAGGATTTAGTAGAGAACAACAACGATAAAGATCGCAACTTTTGGTATCTGACAAAAAAAAGCCTTATCCCTACCGGAAGTAGCGTGACGTAGTCAGTTGAACATTTCCGCAAAGTTCCCTATTGTTTACAGTGATGGCGGCCAGAAGTGAGAGCGATTCGGACAGAGAAAGCGACGATTTCCCCATTAATTTGAGTGAGGATGAAAGATTTGTGGATGAGGAAAGTGCAAGGGAAGGACTAGTGGGGAGTGGAAGCGATTCAGATAGGGAAGATGCTGTGAGAGGCGGGTGGGACCTGATATTCAGCTGGGAATGACTACAACAGTAAATAAACACAAAACATATATATACTCTATTAGCCACAACACAACCAGCCCAAAGGACAGTTCACCTAACCCAAGGTTCATAAAGATTATATATTCACCCAAAGTTACGTACATGACACGCATGTACGGGCAAGCGATCAAATGTTTGGAAGCGCGTGGGTGGGACCTGATATTCAGCTGGGAATGACTACAACAGTAAATAAACACAAGACATATATATACTTTATTAGCCACAACACAATCAAGCTTATATTTAATATGCCACAAATTAATCCCGCATAAAAACACCTAGGTGTTTGTTATGCTAGCTCCTAGCTCCTGTCCATATAACCCGCCAATACAATTCAAACACCTGCACAACACACACAATCACTCAGCCCAAAGGACCGTTCACCTAACCCAAGGTTCATAAAGTTTATATATTTACCCAAAGTTACGTACGTGACACGCACGTACGGGCAAGCGATCAATTGTTTGGAAGCGCAGCTGCATACTCACGGTACCGCGTCTGCGTCTGTGTATCCAAATCAAAGTAATCCTGGTAAGAGTCTGTGTTGTCCCAGTTCTCTACAGGCGTCTGTGTATCGAAGTCAAAGTCCTCCTGGTAAGAGTCTCTGTTGTCCGAGTTCTTCGATCTTGACTGCATCTTTCGGGAATGTAAACAATGAAACACCGGCTGTGTTGTGTCGCTGACTTCCCTCGCAAAATACTCCGCTTCGCACAGACAACTTTCTTCTTTGCTTGCTCAGCTTCTTTCTCCATAAGCGTCACTTCCTGTCAATGAGAAAGGACGCAAAGAAAAAAAGCTCCGCTTCTGCTACCGGAGTTTTTGTTAAGTCTGAAGATTTTGACCACTGATTTGACCACTGATTTGCGATCACAGCCACAGGAGAGTCACCTGGCATCTTCGATCTGATTTTGGTCAGTTGAGAGGCACTGATACGCTGAAATAAGGCGAGTGGAAGAGCCGTTAGCCTCAAACCAAAGGCGCCTCCCGCAGTTCAAAGCGGTTGCCTAGCAACCAAAAGTTACGGCGAGTTTACAGCTGTTTTAAAGTGATCCCGACGTCGCAGAGTGATATAAGTTGACAGGCTGACACTTCAAATTGATCTCTGAACGGCGCAAGGTACGAAATTGTTGAAAAAACAAGTTAAAAGTGCCGCAAGTCGCTAAAGAAGTAACTGCCCTTAAGACATAAGAGGCGCTGACGTCAGTGACTGCCGCGATGCCAAAAGTTAAAGGATTGACCGGAAAGACTGATTTGAAGCTGGGCACAGGACATGATGGGATTCAAGAAGGGATACTACAAAAAATACTCCAGGAATTTAAAGAAGAAATGATAGAAAAATTGGAAGAATTGATGGATGGATGGAAAGAGGATATGAAAGAAATGAAAGAAGAAATTAAAGAAATGAAAAAAGAGAACAACTCCAGAAATAAAGAAGCCACTGAAATGAGCAAACAAATGAAGATCCTTCAAGAAGACAACAACATGCTGAGGAACATCATAGATGAAATGGATCAGGATAAACGAATGAATGATATCATTGTGACAGGGCACCGAATTAAACCAAGATCCTATGCGAAAGCTGTGAATAATGAAGGTGAACCAGATGAAATGGATATGGTCTCAGCAGAACAGCAAGTGGTCAACTTTCTGCAATCAAAAGAAATTGAAATTGACATTAATACCATCGAAACATGCATCCCACTGAACGGAAGAAACAACAACGCCACTCCAGTCGTGCTCGTGAAACTTGTAAACAGAAAATCTAAAATGGCATTGCTGAGACAGGGAAAGAAGCTGAAGGGAACAAATGTGTACATGAATGAGCATCTCACAAAACGTAATGCTGGAATCGCCAAGAAAGCATGCGACTTGAGAAAGCAGGGAAAAATCCAGGGAACTTGGAGCACCAACTGTAAAATCTACATCAAGCTGAATGGAAGTCCAGAAGCAAGAGTAATTGTTGTCCATGACATCAAGGACCTGGACAATTTTTAAAGTTTACACAGCTACCACAACAACGATGATAATGGACTCTGACAGAAAACAAGTACCTAAATTCAGCATCGGCACTACTACGTTCCAAGGGACGACTAAACAAGAGGACCTAGATTCAGGATTGCATCCACCTACACTTATAGAGATTATTGAAACAACATCAAAGTTTGTTGAACAAGAAAATATGGAACTAAAAAATTTCTGCAACAAAGATCACAAAAACCAGGATTTGGAAAATGATATAGATCCAGATACAAATTTTTTCTCCCACATCAGTAATAGTTGTTTTTATTATACAGATGATCAATATAATAGCAACATTGAATGTGATAACAAATTGTCAATTATTCATTTTAATAGTAGAAGCTTGTATGCAAATTACAACAACATTAAGAACTTTTTGGAACACATCAACGAACCCTTCAAAGTGATTGCTGTCACAGAAACATGGATTGATGATAAAAAAGGAATAGATTTTGATCTGGAGGGATATGAACTAAACTACATCAACAGAGCCAACAAAAATGGAGGAGGAGTAGCTGTGTACGTGATGAAGAACCTGAACTACAAAGTGGTAAAAAACATTTCATTTGCCATAGATAATATCTTAGAATGTATAACCATTGAAATATGTCAGGAAAAAAGCAAAAACATATTCATCAGTTGTATATATAGATCACCTAAGTCAAGTATAGAAACATTTGAAGAATGGATCAAGGCAACTTACATGGACAATGGTCAAAGAATAATGTTCTTATGTGGTGACTTTAATATTGACTTATTGAACCCCAACAAGCAAAAGTCTATTGATGACTTCATTGATACAATGTACAGCATCAGTCTATATCCTAAAATCACAAAGCCAAGCAGAATCACAGGACACTGTGCCACGCTTATTGATAATATTTTTACCAATGATTTTGATAATAACACTACAAGTGGTCTACTTATAAGCGACGTTAGTGATCATCTGCCAGTTTTTACAATATATGATGGAAACTACAAGAAGAACATGGAAGACAAAAGGACATTTCGAAGACTATGCACAGAGAAGAGGATGACTGCCTTCAAAATTGAGCTACAAAAGCAAGATTGGGACAATGTGTATAATGAAAAAGAGGTTGATGAAGCATATGAACATTTCTTAAACAAGTTCATAATACTTTATGACAAATATTGTCCATGGATACAACTCAGTAACAAGCAGAGAAAGAATAATCAACCATGGATGACAAAAGGATTAAAAAATGCTTGTAAGAAGAAGAATACATTATATAGAAAATGTATATAACAAAGAACTATAGAGGCAGAAATTAAGTACAAAAAGTATAAAAACAAGTTAACAGACATACTACGATCATGTAGAAAAGAATATTACAGTGAATTATTGGACAGGAAAAAAAATAATATGAGAGCAACATGGGGCATCCTCAATAGCATTATTAAAAATGGAACTAAGAGGGACTACCCTCAATACTTCTTAGATGAAAATTAAAAAAAATGACAACATAAAGGAAGTAGTTGAAAGCTTCAATAATTATTTTGTAAATATTGGACCAAAATTGGAAGAAAGGATTCCAGACCCAGTTCCAATTGAGGACTATAATGATACCATAGAGCGAAATCCCAACTCCATGTTCCTCAGTAATGTGACACAGGAGGAAATAGTTACAATCGTGAAAAAATGTAAATCTAAGACTTCAACTGATTGTAACGGAATTGATATGGAAACGATAAAAAAGGTTATTGAAGAGATCTCAGGACCATTAATGTATATTAGTAACCTATCTTTTCAAACAGGTACATTTCCAAACAAAAGGAAAATAGCTAAAGTTGCACCAATTTATAAGACTGGAGACAAACATCAATTTACAAATTATAGACCTGTTTCTCTACTTCCACAATTTTCTAAAATCATTGAAAAACTGTTCAATAACAGATTAGAAAGTTTCATAAATAAAAATAGAATACTCGAAGAGAACCAATATTGATACAGAGCTAATGTTTCAACTTCAATGGCTTTAATTGAAATTACAGAAGAAATTACAGAAGAAATTACCAATGCAATAGATAGTAAAAAATGTGCGGCAGCGGTTTTTATGGATCTAACTAAAGCATTTGACACAATTAATCACAATATTTTAATAAAAAAACTAGAACGATATGGCATCAGAGGGTTAGTCTTAAACTGGATAAGAAGTTATCTAACGAACAGGAAACAATATGTGAAGCTAGGCGAACACACGTCTACAACGCTAAATATATCCTGTGGTGTACCTCAGGGATCAATACTAGGACCTAAATTATTCAATCTCTATATAAATGACATTTGTAAAGTTACAAAAGATTTAAAGTTAGTATTATTTGTGGATGATACAACAGCGTTTTGTTCGGGAGAGAACACACAGGAGATAATACAAATAATAACAGAAGAAATTAACAAATTAAAAAGATGGTTTGACAAAAACAGACTATCGTTGAATCTTAGTAAAACTAAAATAATGCTATTTGGTAACAGTAGAAGAGAAAGTCAAACACAAATACAAATAGACGGAATACAAATTGAAAGAGTAAACGAAACCAAATTTCTAGGTATAATGATTGATGATAAATTGAACTGGAAATCTCACGTAAAAAATATACAACATAAAGTTGCAAGAAACACGTCAATAATGAATAAAGCAAAACATGTTCTAGACCAAAAATCCCTTCATATTCTCTACTGCTCACTAGTGTTACCATATCTGAGCTACTGTGTAGAAATATGGGGAAATAATTACAAAAGTACACTTCATTCATTAACGGTGTTACAAAAAAGATCAGTTAGAATAAGACATAATGTTGGATATAGAGAACATACAAATCCTTTATTTATTGAATCAAAAATACTGAAATTCCACGACATAGTGAATTTGCAAACAGCTAAAATTATGCACAAAGCAAACTATAACCTGCTACCCAAGAATATACAACAATTCTTCTCAAAAAAAGAGGAGAAATATAATCTTAGAGAAAAACGTAATTTAAAACATTTGTTTGCACGTACAACACTTAAGACCTTAAGTATATCAGTATGTGGAATTAAATTATGGAATGGATTAAGCAAAGCAATCAAACAATGTACTAATATTATACACTTCAAGAAACTCTTCAAACTTAAAGTGTTTACAAAGTACAAAGAAGAAGAACCATGACAAACATTCTCTATTTATTTCATCCATCCATTCATTCATTCTTAAAGTAATCTTACTTATCTCATCATATGAAATATGACTTACTTCACCAATTATTATTATTAAATTCTTACTATTATTTATTTATTTATTTTTATTGTGATTACTTACGGAGTTTATTGTGAACAGGAAGTGAACAAAAAGTTTTGCAACTGTTATGTAAAGAAAAGGGGTAGGATTAAATAAGCTCTGCTTCTTCCTACTCCTTTTCGAACATGTTGAAAAGAAACTGGAAATTGTGATGTATCATGTTGTATGCTTGCATGTTCGAAATAAACTCAAACTTAAACTCAAACTCAATAATGCAATGAACAAATTGCAACAGATTCACCAACACAGATGTCCAGAATACTGTGGAATAATGAGATGAAAACAGAGCTATTTTGTATTGGCTTCAATGAGGGATCCATACCTCTGTTTCACTGGCTACGTCACGCGCATACGTCATCATCCAAAGGAGTTTTCAACCGGAAGTTTAGCGGGAAATTTAAAATTGCACTTTATAAGTTAACCCGGCCGTATTGGCATGTGTTGCAATGTTAAGATTTCATCATTGATATATAAACTATCAGACTGCGTGGTCGGTAGTAGTGGGTGTCAGTAGGCCTTTAAAGGGAAGCTGCACTTTTATTGGAATTTTGCTTATCATTCACAATCATTATGAAAGACAAGACAGCAGATGTATTTTTTGAATGCATTCTAAATATTAATTAAATGTGATCAAAAGTCCGCTTACAATTGAGCATATGGGAGCTGCTCTATTCCGCCCATAAAGCCTTTAAAAGCATCCAAAGACCTCCATTGAGGTTTTATATACATAATGTAATTATATATGCAATGTAGGCACATTTATAATAGTATTTATTATTTACGTATTTTGATTATTTTAAGCATACGCAAACATTTTTTCAAAAATGCATCACGATGTTCGCTTTTTTTTTTTCAAAATACATCACTGATTATTACTCACTGCAGACTTTGAGAGACAACAAACATAATAAAACATCACTTACTGTACAAGGTCTGCTGTCATTATGATGCCGACTGATCGGGTGTTCATATATTCCCATTTAGATTAAAAAATGACTCATAATCCTCACGAAGAAAAAGGGTGTGGAACCAACTGTCTTTTCGTGCCGTTCTCACCATTTCCGGGTTTATTTTGGCTGTCAAAGTGTACTAACTCGTGGGAATACGTCCTCATCGTTCTACTATCTAGGTGAAAGACCTGATTTTATTATCTAGAATAAAGTTTAGCGAGCAAGAAAGCAGCTGACCAGTCGTTCATGTCAACATTGGCACACAATCTTGTGATCCCGGCGTCACTATAAATAGTTTGTCTGCGTTAGCGCTTATAATAACATTACTACTAAGACTTGGTTATTGGTATTGTTGGCGCTTTTTTTATTGAGTTTTATGGGGGGAATAGAGGACCTACCATGGGCTCTGCTGTAAGTGGACTTCTATTTACAAGTTAGAATGCATTAATAAAAATACATCCGTCATGTCTTTCATAATGATTGTGAACGATAGGCAAAATTCCCCCCAAAAAATGCAGTTCCCCTTTAAATGATCGGAACACGTTTGTTGTTAGATATTTTCTAACACACTTTTGCCTTGGATACTTTGTACCTCTAAGTAATTTGCAACTGTATTTATTTGATACTTGTTTATATTGACAAATGTAGTGTTTTAGACTGCAATATTGTTTCACCAAGGACACTTATGTTTGTGTAGCTTGTGTGCTTATGTGTGGTTAGCTGTTGTGTAGCTTCTAGTAGCCTATAGCCTACCATGTTTACCTTTTGTAAATGACTTGACTAAAATACAGGAAAAGACCAACCATGTGCGCTAATTGCAGGACATTTAGATGTTAAACGGCTGTCCAGCTTTGCACAAGAAAACGTGCTGCAGGACTGCTTCCTACTGTATCGCTTATATTGGAGATTTTGGAGGCCCATATAATACAATACTTCTTTTTTTGCTGATATCAGACCAATATCCGATTATTAATTGCTAGTCCTAATGGGGGCAACAAGATTAATCTAGTAGTGGTCATCTCCCAACCTGAAGGTTGCTTGTTGCTATGTGGAACAATCCTGAAGTAATATACTGAGCTCAGTGGCTCCTCTTTAGAGGGAAACTGCACTTTTTGGGAAATTTTGCCTATCGTTCACAATACTAATTAGAGCAGACAAAAGTTTTAGTTTTTTTTGCATTGTAATTTGTAAAAAATCGGCTTGTTTTTGGTGGATGGCAATGAAGCTAATGGGAGCAATCCATTCTGCTTCTAAATCACTTTAAAAATGCATCCTAAAACCGCATGGCATGTATCATGATCAATATTATAGTGACTCACTCGAAGGACAGTTGTCTGTTTGGTCCAGCTGGCCGGGGAAGTTTTTTCAAGTTGACTAAGTTGTTTAAGTAAGTAAGTAAACCATATATGTCCACATAGCTTGGCTCCAAGTTCCACATTTGTACCGGCAAGGCACGCCGACCTCACTCTCTTGGCTTCCGTTTGCTCCAACTTTTCACCCTTTCGTCGTGCTTGTTTCTACAACCAGCAGTTCATCCAGCTTCAAAAAGATAGGATTTTGAATCCTCACTTGTTGATAAACAGTCATCTTACCAAGTCTGCCATGATTGCAACACACTTGCGTTCATTTCCAGAAGTAGGAACACACATTTGTTGCCGGAAATTGGAAGTGCGCTGCTTAAAAATGGAAATAAATGTGCTGAGGAAAGAAGTTCCGGTAAAGCTTAAAATGACCAAAATACGGTAAATATTGAACATGTTACATATTGTTATGAACGTGTCTGCTACTACATTATGTACTTACAGTGTGTATATAAAAAGTTGCTGTAGGTTTTGAAGTTTTTTTTAGAGGGCTTTGAAGGCTGAAACGTGAACTCCCATTAGCTGCATTTTGCAAGCTTTTTTTAACCATCTTTAGGATCCTAAAAAAAAAGACGTGTGTTCTTGTCTCTCATAATGATTGTGAACGATTGACAAAATTCCCAAAAAAGTGCAGTTCCTCTTTAACAACATGTTGTTGTGTCACTTTTTAGGAGCAGAGGCAGCTCACTCATGAGAATGTGCAGAGGAAGCAAGCCAGGACTGGAGAGGAACGTGAGGAAGAGGAAGAGGAGCAGCTCAGCGAGAGTGAAAGTGAAGACGAGGACAACGAGATCATCTATAACCCAAAAAATCTGCCACTGGGTTGGGACGGCAAGGTAAGGCCCCTCTCTTTTACATAGCCGCGCCCACATTCTACCAGTTATGTGAAGCAGTTTTCTCACTGGAGATGCATCAAATAAAACTTTGTATACCATATTTTTCGGACCATAGGGCACACCGGATTATAAGGCACACTGCCGAGGAGCGCGTCTATTCAGGTCTATTTTCATATAAAAGGTGTGCCGGATTAATATGCGCATTAAAGGGGTCATATTAAGATGTTTTTTCTAAATTTAAAACACTTCCTTATGGTCTACATGTAATGGTGGGTCTTTGGTCAAAATGTTGCATAGATTATGTTTTACAGACCATCTTAAAGTCGCTTTCTGATCGTCGCTTCAGGATGCGGCGTTTTGTAGGCGGTCTTATTCACGTGGCTTCACTTCGACAGCGTCTATTATCCGTCATCTTTGTTGTACCGGTGTAGCGTGCAAGGACGGGAGTCGAAGATGTGTCAAAAGATGGAGCTAACTGTTTTAATTACGTTCAGACTTTATTTAAATCAACGGCACACCATCCGTGGTTCACTAGTGCAACACGTCAGAAATGTTTCTTGTGAAAAAACGTCCGACCGGAACACTCTAATAACTAAAGTTCCGTGTGTGAATTATGTTAACCCACTAGGATAGCGCTTCCATATCGAGTCTACTGACAGATATAAGTTAGAACTTTACACTACTTTGTATTAGACATGGCAACAGCAGAGGATGTTTATGTTTATGCCACATAAAAAGAAGAAGCTTATCAACTACGGCGTCGTCACGGACTACAATGGCAGACGCGCGTAATTTTTCAGGACTTAATGCAGATCCCAAATATCAGCAGGTACCAAAAGGTAAGAAAGGTTAGTTTTGCATAATGTGCTAATACGCACACACCATAATAACACCCGTATGTTTAAGCACAGTACGTCTGACTACGGTAGCTGTAATGCTCAGACAATCCATGAAGCAGCGCGGCTCCACAGCTTACCACTAAAACATTTTGACAGTTTTTTGAGCGCTGTGTGTAATGTTCTATATTCTAAATGGAACATTTAAAGTTTTGGTGTTGTTTACTAGTGTCATCTTGCAGTCTCCACGTATCTCTTATGTTTGACTGCCATCTCTTATGTTGACTGGTCACGCTTATCATTACACCATGTACCAAATAAAATAGCTTGGCGGTCGGTAAGCACAACCAAAATTATTCCGTACATTAGTCGCACATGAATTAGTCGAACTTGAACTACAACAGAGATTATGGTCATGTTGACTTAAGTCTTTGCATCTTACCGTTTTGGTATTTTATCTGTCGAGTGGATAATTTACACTGAAAGAAGGTATTGTGTGTCCTACTGCATCAGTCTGTGCTACCTGCTGCCAGCCACAACAAGAGCAGCTGATTGCTTGCACCTGCACTCATTGGGGTAGTGGCAACCAATCCAGAGGGCGCTTGAAGTCAGCTGACATGTCATCTTTAAACAGTGTCATGTGAGACTTGGGTTACACTTACATTGCTATTGCGACATCCAGTGGAGACATTTAGAACAGCAATTTTTTTCATTAAAAAATTTGCAGCTCATTTTTATACTTACTAGGCCATACGTTTGACACCCATGCTCAAAGGCAACGTCCTTACGTATGGCAACGGCTACGAATAAGGGATTTTTGGATGAGAATTGTGGACGAGGAATTCAGACAAGTATGGTACAGGTATGTGGGCTTGTATTAAGCCTCAGGGAGTTGAACGCCCCTGCCTTACATAGTTCCGGGTCACCCTTGGGCAAGGTGTAGCACCCGAATGCCCCCCCCATCAGGGTTACGATACCCCCCATGAACTACACTAAAAGAGGATGCGTTACCCGGCCCGGAGGAAGCCCGGGGCCCTCCTCCGGAGCTAGGCCCGGAGGTAGGGCTCGTCAGCGAGCGCCTGGTGGCCGGGCTTGCCACGGAGCCCGGCCGGGCACAGCCCGAAGAAGCTACGTGGACACGCCATCTTCTCTGCCACGTGGGCCCACCACCCGCGGTCGGAACCAGTGGGGTCGGGTGCGCTGCCAAGTGGATGGCGGTGAAAGTGGAGGCTCCGGACGGACCAATTCGGGGCAGCAGAGGCTGACTTTCGGGACGTGGAACGTCTCTACGCTGGTGGGGAAGGAGCCTGAGCTGGTGCGAGAGGTGGAGCGCTACCGGTTGGATCTGGTGGGGCTTACCTCTACGCATAGCAAGGGCTCTGAAACCACACTCCTGGACAAGGGATGGACCTTGTTCACTTCTGGAGTTGCTCAGGGTGTGAGGGCACAGGCGGGTGTGGGGATACTCACGAGTCCCCGGCTGAGTGCCTGTACGTTGGAGTTCACCCCAGTGGACAAGAGGGTCGCCTCCCTTCGCCTTAGGGTTGGAGGGGGGAAAACTCTGACTGTTGTTTGTGCATACGCACCAAACAGGAGTTCAGAGTATTCAGCCTTCTTGGATACCTTGCATGGGGTCCTGTATGGGGCGCCGGCAGGGGATTCCATAGTCTTGCTGGGGGACTTCAACGCGCACGTGGGCAATGACAGTGATACTTGGACTGGCGTGATTGGGAGGAACGGTCTCCCTGATCTGAACCTGAGTGGTGGATTGTTATTGGACTTCTGTGCTAGTCACGGACTTGCGATAACAAACACCATGTTCAAGCATAAGGATGCTCATAGGTGTACCTGGTACCAGAGCACCCTAGGCCAAAGATCAATGATCGATTTTGTAATCGTATCAGCTGATCTGAGGCCGTATGTTTTGGACACTCGGGTGAAGAGAGGGGCTGAACTGTCAACTGATCACCATCTGGTGGTGAGTTGGGTTAGATGGCGGGGGAAACCTCTGGACAGACCTGGCAAACCCAAGCGTGTAGTGCGGGTGAACTGGGAACGTTTGGAGGAGTCCTCTGTCCGGAAGGACTTCAACTCACACCTCCGGCGGGACTTCTCTGCCATCCCTGTGGAGGTTGGGGACATTGAACAGGAATGGGCAATGTTCAAAGCCTCTATTGCTAAAGCTGCAGATGCGAGCTGTGGCCAGAAGGTCTTAGGTGCCTCAAGGGGCGGTAACCCTCGAACACCCTGGTGGACAGTGGTGGTCAGGGAAGCCGTCCGACTGAAGAAGGAGTCCTACCGGGGTATGTTATCCCAGGGGACTCCGGAGGCAGTTGCAAGGTACCGGCGGGCCCGAAGGGCAGCGGCCGTGGCTGTGGACGAGGCTAAGCAGAGGGTGTGGGAGCAGTTCGGGGAATCCATGGAGAAGGACTATCGGGCGGCACCAAAGCTGTTCTGGAAGACCATACGGCACCTCAGGAGGGGGAAGCAGGGAACCATCCAAGCTGTGTACGGCAAGGATGGGACTTTGCTGACTTCAAGTGAGGAAGTCGTGGGGCGTTGGAAAGAGCACTTTGAGGAACTCCTGAACCCAAATACATCAGACACACCCTCCCTGATAGGAGCAGGGCCTGAGGATGATGGGGGATCGACGTTGATCTCTCGGAGTGAAGTCACTGAGGTAGTTAGACAACTCCACAGTGGCAAAGCTCCGGGGGTTGACGAGATCCGTCCAGAAATGCTGAAGGCTCTGGGTGTTGATGGGCTGTCTTGGTTGATACGCCTTTTCAACATTGCGTGGAAGTCTGGGACAGTGCCGAGGGAGTGGCAGACTGGGGTGGTGGTTCCCCTTTTCAAAAAGGGGGACCAGAGGGTGTGTGCTAATTACAGGGGTATCACACTACTCAGCCTCCCTGGGAAAGTTTACGCCAAGGTACTGGAAAGGAGGGTCCGGCCGATAGTCGAACCTCAGATTCAAGAGGAGCAATGTGGATTCCGTCCTGGTCGTGGAACAACTGACCAACTCTTTACGCTTGCGGGAATCCTGGAGAGGGCCTGGGAGTATGCCTATCCAGTCTACATGTGTTTTGTGGATTTGGAGAAGGCGTATGACCGCGTCCCTCGGGAGATCTTGTGGGAGGTGCTGAGGGAGTACGGAGTGAGGGGAACCATGTTGAGGGCCATCCAATCTCTGTACAACCAAAGCGAGAGTTGTGTCCGGGTGCTTGGATGTAAGTCGGATCCGTTTCCAGTGGGGGTTGGTCTCCGCCAGGGCTGCGCTCTGTCACCTATCCTGTTTGTGATTTTCATGGACAGGATTTCTAGGCGGAGTCGTGGCCATGGCGGAGAGGGTATACGTCTCGGGGGGCTAAAGGTTGCGTCACTGCTGTTTGCAGATGATGTGGTCCTGATGGCACCTTCGGTTCGTGACCTTCAGCTCTCACTGGATCGGTTCGCAGCCGAGTGTTCAGCGGCTGGAATGAGGATCAGCATCTCCAAATCTGAGGCCATGGTTCTCAGCAGGAAACCGATGGTTTGTACAGTCCGGGTAGGGGACAGGACTCTGTCCCAGGTGGAGGAGTTTAAGTATCTCGGGGTCTTGTTCACGAGTGAGGGAAAGATGGAGAAGGAAATCAGCCGGAGAATCGGAGCAGCTGGGGCAGTATTGCAGTCTCTCTGCCGCACTGTTGTGACGAAACGGGAGCTGAGCCAGAAGGCAAAGCTCTCGGTCTACCGAGCTATCTACATTCCTACTCTCACCTATGGTCATGAAGTGTGGGTAATGACCGAAAGAATAAGATCGCGGATACAAGCGGCCGAAATGAGTTTCCTCAGAAGGGTGGCTGGCATCTCCCTTAGAGATAGGGTGAGAAGTGCAGTCACCCGAGAGAGACTCGGAGTAGAGCCGCTGCTCCTTCGCTTGGAAAGGAGCCAGCTTAGGTGGTTCGGGCATCTCGTGCGGATGCCTCACGAGCGTCTCCCTAGGGAGGTCCTCGTTGCACGTCCCACTGGGAGGAGGCCCCGCGGCAGACCAAGGACCAGATGGGGGGATTACATCTCCTCTCTGGCCTGGGAACGCTTCGGGATTCCCCAGGAGGAAGTCGCAAATGTTGCTCTGGAGAGGGAAGTCTGGGGGTCTTTGCTGGAGCTGCTGTCCCCGCGACCCGATTCCGGATAAGCGGTTGAAGATGGATGGATGGATGAATTCAGACAAATTGTTGATTCAAAGCCCCTCCGGGTATATGGGTTTCTCCGAGCCTGCAGGTCGCCCTCTATTGCCCAGAAGGGACTTGCGAGACGGCTGTTGCCGCCTCGCTCCCCCTTGCCAACCGTTCGGAAACGAGACCAAGACGACCCGTCTGCACGAGTTGTTCTGCATCAATCTCGGTTCGGTGTTAAGGTGCCCTGTAAATGCGGAAAAAAGTGTTTCTATCATGTTTTTGCCAAACACTTCAAAATCGAAACGTCTGGAAAACACCTCATGAGAACGCAAAAAGGTTTTAGCGATATTTTAGAGGTTTTTCAATATATGGGTTTTTCCATTACCATTATTTTTATTGCGATATTTAGGTTTTGCACATTTCTTGAGGTAATGGAAATGCAGCTAGTGATAGGCGAAGACAGGAGAAGCCGCATGGCACTACTTTCGTACTTTGCTATGGCACTACTTTCGTACTTTGCTATCAGTTCCCTCTTGAATTCAAAGTGCTGGCGAACGACTGTGTGCTCATACGACTTTATTTATGTTACAAGCAAGCAAGCTGTATACAACTATAATACATTTATTTATTTATACACACACACAGATACTGTATATATAACACAGACACTGTATATATAACAGCTATGCTCACACTTGCTAGCAAAATACACACAAAATGCCTCCTAGAAGTTACACTCTCATTCAAGAAAGGTCACCTACACTCAAGTCTAGCAGTGTGTAGCTAGTAGCGGGCATGAATATAGCAGGTGTTCTTTTTAAAAACTCCTGTTATAAGCTAATTAACTCCTTAACATTTTCCACAAAACATCCTTATGTAACCACTTCTTCCCCAGATCACATTACACGTCTTTTAATAACACATTTCACCAGTGTCATACTTGGACATATCAAAAACATGTTCAATTACTACAAACACCTTCCTAACACTGTAAACAACTTCTTAATTTTGGATTAACCATAGATTGTAGTGGTTGATGAAGTTACCTTACCAACAATATTTGTGGGGGTTATTTACACTACATGTAGCCGTTCCAACCTACTTCATTTACATGAACTGGTGCAATTGCACGCGTGCACAAAACGCTACTTCATGGCACAACACGTCACACTGTCGTGACTCTGCAACACCACAGCAGTGTGCTACAATTCACAACTTTATTTGGCCCCATGTATAGACTGCCCTTTGTCACCGATTCTGTTCATTATTTTTATGGACAGAATTTCTAGGCGCAGTCAGGGCGTTGAGGCTATCTGGTTTGGTGGCTGCAGGATTAGCTCTCTGATTTTTGCAGACGATGTGGTCCTGATTGCTTCATCTGGCCAAGATCTTCAGCTTTCACTGGATCGGTTCGCAGCCGAGTGTGAAGCGACTGGGATGGGAATCAGCTCCTCCAAATTTGAGTCCATGGTTCTCGCCCGGAAAAGGGTGGAGTGCCATCTCCGGGTAAGAGATGGCACTGGTAGGAGGCCACGGGGAAGACCCAGGACACGTTGGGAAGACTATGTCTCCCGGCTGACCTGGAAACGCCTCGGGATCCCCCGGGAGGAGCTGGACGAAATGGCTGGGGAGAGGGAAGTCTCTTGGGTTTCCCTGCTTGGGCTGCTGCCCCCGCGACCTGACCTCGGATAAGCGAAAGAAGATGGATGGATGGATGGATGGATGGATTTTAAAATGGTTTACAAATGCTCCTAATTTGGCTACTGATGTATGTTGTAACTTATTGCGCAATTTCAGGTTGTATTATTTTCTAGTGGTGTAACGATTCATGGATAGATCAATCGATTTATTTATATTGCTGAGATTCAACTACATCGATCTGTGCTTGGCAAGTTGGCCTTCTGGAATCTATATATCAGTCTTATATCATTTTAAAAGGCAATCAAATCCATTTGATCGATCCTAGAAAAAAGAAAACATTGGATTTGGGAAGGGCAGACTTTATATGAAGTTTAGCACTAAGAAATAAGGAATTTAAACGTGACTTAAGTCTGTCTGTCTTAGATTTTGCTTATAGTTGTTGTGTTGTGGCGTTTATTGGCTGTAGCTTTTGCATTCGTACTATAGCTGAAAGTTGTTGTCTTGTGGCTTCATGTTGCTGTGTTGTGGCGTTGGCATTTGTTGTGACTTTTCTCAGCCTCTGTAGCTTTTTATTAAAATGAAATTAGTAGCAGATCAAACCACTGCTCATTTTATCTGAAAAGATTTGGTTGCACTTAATGTCTCAGTCAGGTAAACTTACTGTTAATTCATCCTGAAGAGATGTTGGTTGCACTTTATTTTTGAAACAAACGAGAAGAAGAGGGCTTTCACGTCAGGGAACAAGGAGGAGCTGAGAAGAGTTCTGTGGGATCTTAAATATAAGATCAGGAGGTGTAAGGAGGATTAGAAGCACAAACTGGAACAACGGCTGGAGGAAAATAACATCCTGTTCACACTCTATACTTCAGTCTTCAGGCATGACATAAACTGCTGCCAACTGCAGAAGTTCACAGACGACTCTGCAGTGGTGGGATGTGGGTCTGAGGTGAGCGAGCAGGAATACCAAGAAGTCATCTGAGGCTTTATCTGCTGATGTGCATGTAATCATCTGCACTTGAACACCAGTAAGACAAAAGAGCTTGTGATGGACTTTCAGTGGTCAGCTCCACCACATACATCCAGTGATCAGATGCAGAAATAGTACTCATTTAAACATCTGGGTGTTCACCTAACAATACACTGGACTGGACTCCCAATTCAAACGCTTTGTGCATTTTTTATGACAGTGGTAGCTTCTGCTGTGTACTATGCTATCGTTTGCTGGAGTGGGGGAAGCACAATTAGGAACGTATTTAATAAACTGTTTAAAAGAGCTGACTCTGTCCTAGGCTGCCTACTAAACAGCATTGAGGGGGTGGCCGACAGAAAGATGTTGACGAAGTTAACATCCATAATGTCCAATCTCTCTCACTCCATGCATGACACTGGAGAGGCCCCGAGTAGCTCTTTCAGCAAGGAATGCTACTCCAGGTCCTTTCTACCCATAGCCATAAAACTTTACAACGCACTGTGATGTTTTTTCTTGTTGTGCAATAAGGCTGTTAAGTTAGTTTTTTAAAATTTATTTTCATCTAGACATGGTGTTTTTTAAATTGATTTTTATCTTAACAGAGTGCATTCATTAATGCGCAATATGTAAAATTTACAAATTTTTAGTTGTCAATCATTACATTTTACTTTTAGGAGTTTGTGCTTTCTAATTGAACATAAATAAGTGTAATAAAATGTACACAAATGAGTCTATATCTTAACAAACTCCCTCTATCTTTAAAAAAAAAAAAAACTTGCATAATACTATAGCCGTGTGACTTAGTAAAAAAATAACACAACTCCAATGCAAGTCACATAGAAGCAGCATTGCCCTAAAACATATTACATCAATAGCCAAACTAATCAATATTAAGAGGCTCTTTGCTTAACTAAGTTTCCATTGTCCTTCACCAAGTGCCTTGAGTAACTGCAGGGCTGAACCCCTTTCTTCAGTCGGCAAGTTGTTCTTTTATGTTGTACCAAAGGATGCGCTCAGCAGTTTGAGTTTGAATTAGTTATTTAATGCTGCTTATCTCCAGGCTTATCTTCAGTGCATCAGCGAATGAATGACAGTCTGTGACAGGTTATAGGTGTGGCATGTTTAGCATCACCATGAGTCAGTTCAGAAAAGAGTGTGGCAAGAAAGTGGGCATAATCTATACTGCCAGACATTTCCAATGTTTCTCAAGCAAGTGTGCTGCGCACAACCCTTTTAACTTTTTAGTTGGCCAAGAAAGTAGTGAGAACGTTTTATTTTCTCCCATCCGAGTAATGCAGTGTCCTCCTTGGGTACCTCCATCAGACAGATTTCCAAATGAGGTATCACTGAAGGCAATCATTTTCAAGGCACTGTCTCTGCCCAAGTATTGGAAATACAAAGAGACTTTCCTGCTCCTAATCTTGCACATTATTCTGTTTGCTTCATAAATAGTCTGCACAGTTGCGTGTTTCATGCCTGATGCTAGGTTGCTGGCATCAAACATTACATCTGGTCTGCTCTGTCTTGCAAACCAAAGTATTTTGCCAATTTTGGACCTGGGTTGATGCTTTTCCTTCTCACATAGGGGTGAGTCTTGCTCCACAGCTCGTAAGGGATCCATTAAAAGTGGCTGCATGTGCTGAATAACTTTCCTGGTGTATTTTTTCTTTTCTATTCATCGTCACAAAGTCTATTCCCACAAAACTGCCGTGTTCATGTTTTTCACGCCCAACTTGGAATGCAGAACGGAGCTTAGGTATCACTGTAATGGAAAAATCTTGTGTGCCTCCCCATATAAAGTCATTCACATGGCTGGAGAGAACTCCAGTCACAGAACAACTTTGATCAAGCCAACAGAAAACAGCTGGATCAACTCGTGACATTTTTACTCCTGCTGTCAGCATTATTTCCTTTACACCATGGGTGTCAAACTCTGGCCTGCGGGCCAAATTTGAGTTGTAACGTCCCCTTTTCATCCAGTGCGGCTTTGGCACGCACACAGAAGTGAATACAACGCATACTTGATCTTCAGCGATACAGATTACACTGAGGGTGCAGTATAAAAACCTTTAACATTGTTAGAAATATACGCCACACTGTGAATCCACACCAAACAAGAATGACAAACACATTGCGGGAGAACATCCGCACAGTAACACAACATAAACACAACAGAACAAATACCCAGAACCCTTTGCAGCACTAACTCTTCCGGGGCGCTATAAGGTGGTGGGGAGGGGGGGGGGGTTGGAGGTAGCGGGGGTGTATATTGTAGCGTCCCGGAAGAGTTAGTGCTGCAAAGGGTTCTGGGTATTTCTTCTGTTGTGTTTGTGTTGTGTTTATCCTGTGGGGTCGGGGAAGATGGCAGTTGCCAAACAACTGCCATCTTCCCTGACCCCACAGGATAACCATTCCAACACTTCCTGTTCTGCTCTTTACAATACTGCCTTCACAATAAGAGTTTGTGCTTACTAAGTGAACAAACATAATAGTAATAAAATGTACACAAATTAGTCTATATCTCTGCGTGCGTGCGCGTGCGTGTGTGTGTATCTCTTATCTATCTATATCTGTCAGATAGGAAGATATATAGGTTTATATTTATATATATATACACTACCGTTCAAAAGTTTGGGGTCACCCAAACAATTTTGTGGAATAGCCTTCATTTCTAAGAACAAGAATAGACTGTCGAGTTTCAGATGAAAGTTTTTTTTTTCTGGCCATTTTGAGCGTTTAATTGACCCCACAAATGTGATGCTCCAGAAACTCAATCTGCTCAAAGGAAGGTCAGTTTTGTAGCTTCTGTAACGAGCTAAACTGTTTTCAGATGTGTGAACATGATTGCACAAGGGTTTTCTAATCATCAATTAGCCTTCTGAGCCAATTTTTGTTTTTCTTCCTGTTCCGGTAGCTGAACCGGCGCTCGCGAATTTTACTCCAAACATTTAAGTTTAATAATGTAAGGAGAAAGTTTGCAATTAATTTAACAAGTGAATGTCTGGAGTGAATAGCCGGCGCGCTGTTACAAAGACGAGATGGCGCCCAAGGCTGATTATAGCGAACTTAAAAAGTCAATCGACACTCTGATCGAGGAAGTTGCTACGATCAAGGAGCAGCAGAAAACCATCATGTCCCTTGTTGTGCAGCTGGATCAGATGAGGGCTGACAATTTGGAGAAAGATAAGAAAATCGCAATTCTGGAGAACAGAGTTGCTGATATTGAGCAGTACACAAGGATCAATGATGTGATCATCACCGGACTTAGCATCAAACCCCGGTCTTACGCACGAGCAGTAGCCCCAGCGAATGGAGGGGAGCCGGCGGAGTTGGATGTTATTTCGATGGAGCGACAGGTGGCGGTCTTCATGCAGTCCAAGGATATACAACTGGACTGTAACAGCATCGAAGCATGTCACCTCTTGCCCAGGAGAGGAACAAACGACAAGCCGAGCGTAGTTCTGAGATTTGTCAATAGAAAGCACAAGATCGCGTTGCTAAAACAGGGAAGGAAGCTAAAAGGAACAAACGTATACATGAACGACCATTTGACCAAACGAAATGCTGATATAGCCCGAAAAGCACGCCAAATGAGGAGAGAGAAGAAAATTCTACAAACTTGGACTGCGAACTGTAAAGTATTCATCAAACTCAACGGCACTCCGGAGAACGCCAAAGTGCTGCTGATTAGAAACATCGAAGATCTGAACGAATATGACGTATGAACTGGAATGTAAGGTAAAAGCGATTAAACACAATCATGACACACATTGACAATACGCAAGATGACACTAGCCACATAATTCAGTTGGTAAGTAAATATGACAATGTACAGTTGAAAGCATCTCAATACACTGAGCACCACCTACAAGACTTGGAACATGATATAGACCCGGACAATAATTTCCTCCTCAATATCAATGAGAACTGCTGCTACTACACCAATGAATAGTACAACCAGAATATTATTACTAAAGGCAAATTGTCCATTATCCATTTCAATAGTAGAAGCCTAAACAGGAATTTCAAGGACATCAAGGACTATTTACACACCTTTTCACAACCATTTAACATAATTGCAGTATCTGAAACTTGGATTAACAGTGAAAAAGTGACAGATTTTGAACTGGATGGTTATGATTTTATTAATATGAATAGACAAAACAAGGGGGGTGGAGGGGTGGCAATCTATGTGGATAACACCTTGAGATTCAAACGTCTGGATGATATGACAACTGTGGTTGATAACCTACTTGAATGTCTAACAATTGAAATTTGTATGGAAAAAAGTAGAAATGTCATTATTAGTTGTATATACAGATCGCCAGGTACAAGCTTAGAACGTTTTACAGATTGGATGGAATGCCTGTTTTCAAAGGAGAGTAACGTTAGTAAAGCTGTCTTCATTTGTGGAGACTTTAATATTGACATGTTAAATCCCAGTAAAACTAAAGATATAGATAATTTCATTGACACAATGTACAGTATGAGTCTATATCCCAAAATCACCAGACCCAGTCGAATTACGTCTCACTCTGCCACTCTAATCGACAACATATTCACTAATGATATTGAGAATAAGACCGTAAGTGGGCTATTGATCAAAGATATCACTGACCACCTCCCAGTTTTTCTGATATTTAATGGAAACTACAGGACAAAAAAACTAGAAAAGCCAACCCAATACAGAAGAACGAGATCAGAGGAATCCATTAGTTCATTTAAACATGATTTACTGGAGCAGAATTGGGATGTAATTTATGAAAATGGTGATGTTAATAGTGCTTACAATATATTCTTGAGAATATTTAGGTCATTATATGATAAAAATTGCCCAATAAAAGAATGCACCAGTAGAAGAAAATATACCAATTGTCCTTGGATCACAAAGGGATTGCAAAATGCTTGCAAAAAGAAAAACACTCTTTACAGGGAATTTATAAGATTGAAAACAAAAGAAGCAGAAAATAAATATAAAAAATATAAAAACAAATTAACTCATATTATAAGGTCAAATAAGAGAGATTATTATAAGAAATTACTAGATGATAATAAAAACAATATCAAAGGAATATGGAATTTATTAAACAGTATTATAAGAAACAGTACCTCTTCAAATAACTATCCAACGTATTTCACAAATGATGGTAAAGAAAATGATAATATTGAAGATGTGGCTAATGCCTTCAATAAATTCTTTGTAAGTATTGGACCTGAACTTGCAGAAAAAATCCCAGATCCACGGACAACTGGTAAAAATATGGAGGGATTGTTGGAGAGAAATCCCAATTCTATGTTTTTAAATGCAGTGGGTGAAGAAGAAGTGTTGGATATTGTAAACAAATGTAAGAACAAAATGTCCACTGACTCCAATGACATTAGTATGGCATTGGTGAAAAAGGTCATTACAGGGATATCAAAACCATTAACATATATCTGTAATTTGTCATTTCAAACCGGCGCATTTCCAAATGAAATGAAAATAGCTAAAGTTATACCTCTGTTTAAAACTGGGAGCAAACACCACTTCACAAACTATAGACCCGTCTCTTTACTTCCACAATTCTCTAAAATATTAGAAAAACTATTCAATAACAGGTTAGATACATTTATAGAAAAGCATAAATTACTCTCTGACTGTCAATATGGGTTTAGATCAAACAGATCTACATCAATGGCAATAGTTGAAACAATAGAGGAAATCACAAATGCCATAGAAAAGAAACAATATGCAATGGGAATATTTATTGATCTAAAAAAAGCATTTGACACAATTAACCATGATATATTAATCAATAAAATGGAAAAGTATGGAATCAGGGGAGTTGTATTGGATTGGCTTAAAAGCTACTTAAATAAGAGACAACAGTTTGTGAAGTTGGGGGATTGCTGTTCATCATGTTTGGATATTGCTTGTGGTGTCCCCCAGGGGTCAGTGTTGGGGCCAAAACTGTTCATCCTGTATATCAATGATATATGTAAAGTGTCTACATTATTGAAATTAGTGTTATTTGCTGATGACACTGATATTTTTTGTTCAGGGGATGACTTAAATCAGTTGCAGGAAGTCATTATGGAAGAAATGAGTAAACTAAAAACTTGGTTTGACTATAATAAATTGTCATTAAACCTGACTAAGACGAAGTTAATGCTGTTTGGAAAGAGGACACGTGAAACAAGGGTGCAGATACAAATAGATGGAGTGGATATTGAAAGGGTTTTTGAAATAAAATTCCTTGGAATTACAATTGACGATCAAATTAACTGGAAATCACATATAAAACATGTACAATCTAAGCTGTCAAGAAGCATCTCAGTAATAAATAGAGCAAAGCAGGTTCTGGATCACAAATCACTCCACATTCTTTACTGTTCATTAGTTTTACCATATTTAACCTACTGTGTGGAAGTCTGGGGGAATAATTATAAAAGCTCATTAAATTCAATAACTATACTTCAGAAAAGAGCTGTACGGATCATCAACAAGGTTGGATATCTGGACCATACTCACTCACTATTCTTACAGTCAAAAATATTGAAATTTAATGATATTATTTTGTATCAAACTGCACAAATAATGTATAAAGCCAAAATAAATAAACTCCCAGGAAGCATTCAAAAATTGTTCAGCACACGAGAGGGCGGTTATAATTTAAGGGGGAATTTAAATTTCAAAATGCTTAGTTATAGAACGACCATTAAAAGTTTTTGTATTTCAATTTGTGGAGTGAAATTATGGAATGGTTTGAAGGATGAGTTAAAGCAATGTCCAAACATAAACCAGTTTAAAAAGAAGTATAAGTACATGGTATTCCAGAGGTACAGAGATGAAGAAGGGCTTTGATATTGGGTTGTTTGTGTTACAGAAGAGTGTGGGGCGGCCCATTGAGGCAGTGGTGTTGTTGTGGTGGCATCATACCATTTCCATGATCACTAGTGGTAATGATGTGGCTATGTATGTGTGTAGTGTGCATATGTATGTATACATCTATGATGTATGTACAGTATATATAAGTTCTTTGAGTTTGTACATTGTGAACAGGTAGTTCTAGCTCAGAGTAATTTATGATTTAAAGAAAAGGGGTGGGATTAAATAAGTGTAAACTTCTTCTCACTCCTTTTCAAATATGTAAAAAAAAAAAAGAAGGAAAAAAAAAAGAAAAGAAAAAGAAAGTCCAATGCTCATTTGTTTTTGTTTTTTATTCTCCATTGTTTTTCATTTTGTTATAATGGCTGTTAAGGCTATAGCACTGTATTGGATCAGGCTTGCTCTTGTTTTTATGCATATTTGAAATAAAAATATATCAATCAATCAATCAATCAATGAGCAAACACATTGTACCATTAGAACACTGGAGTGATAGTTGCTGGAAATGGGCCTCTCTACACCTATGTAGATATTGCACCAAAACCAGACATTTGCAGCTAAAATAGTCATTTACCACATTAGTAATGTATAGAGTGTATTTCTTTAAAGTTAAGACGAGTTTAAAGTTATCTTCATTGAAAAGTACAGTGCTTTTCCTTCAAAAATAAGGACATTTCAATGTGACCCCAAACTTTTGAACGGTAGTGTGTATATATATATATATATATATATATATATATATATATATATATATATATATATATATATATATATATATATATATATATATATATATATATATATATATATATATATATATCGAATGTAATACTGGACTGTTGAGCATTAATTGTCTCAATAGATTTTTCCTGCTGGTCTATAACCTTTAATTGTCTGCTTTTATTCCTTCCAGCCCATTCCATACTGGCTCTATAAGCTACACGGACTTAATATCAACTACAACTGTGAAATCTGTGGAAACTACACCTACCGAGGACCCAAAGCCTTCCAACGACACTTTGCGGTAAATTCTAATGTTCATACTATGTTCTTATACAATTACAGAAACACATTACATCCATTGTTGTCATGTGATCATGCTGATGTATAATATAGTACATACAGTATATACAACAGTCATATTATGACCCGTTGTTTTGGCCTGGTAAAACTATATAAACTTAAAAGAAACATTCAAGTGTCTATGTAAGTGTGTGATTTTTTAGTTATTATCATGCAGGCATGTGAAATTTCCGCGGGAACACGGATATTTGCGTTTTTAAACATGAATTTTCGCATTAAGATATGACTTCTGCGTTTTATAATGATATATGAATAAAAATATGATCCAATAAATATGAATTAATTTAAGGGAATCATTTTCAGATACAATCAAGATGAATTATTACCATTTTATTTATATATATATATATACATATATATATATAATTAGTGGTGTCAAATTATTATTTTTAATCACACTTTTGAATTTGGATTATTCATGATTAATCACAGGTTATTACTGGCTTGCATTATTTAAATTAACTTGGAAAAAAGAGCTTCTTTCTTAACTGAAAAGTTGTCATTTTTTTGTGTTCTGGCTAGGAATGGAGACATGCCCATGGTATGCGCTGTCTTGGAATCCCCAACACAGCTCACTTTGCCAACGTCACACAGATTGAAGATGCCGTCTCTTGTAAGTCCTGCCTTTCTTTGAAAACACGACATGGATTTTAGAAGGTCTCCACGCCACATGCTCGTTAAAATGCCAAGTTTTTACAAGGTACTGAAAGACGCCACTAAGATACCGTTGCAGTCAGAATTGTACATCAAGTGCATCCGGAAAGTATTAGTAGTATTGGTAGTAAGGTTTGGGACAATTTTGCAAATGGACTAAAAATAATAAACTAAAGTCACAAGTATTCACAGCCGATGTCCTTCTAGAACGGAGGTGGCCAACTTGTTGATCGCAATCTACCGGTCGATCTTTGGGACCCTACCAGTCGATTGTGAAAATATTAGGGAAAAATGTATTAATATGACATCAGTACGTGACAACCCCCATTTGGGGAGTGACCAACAGACCCGCAATCAGGCAAGCATTTTAACACCTGAACACGCACACCTTTGCCTCTCTCACTTCAGCCTCAAATCTCGCGGCTGTCGACACTGCTGCCCCCATAAAAAATATATATATAAGATATATACAGTACAGGCCAAAAGTTTGGACACACCTTCTCCTCATTCAATGCATTTTCTTTATTTTCATGACTATTTACATTGTAGATTGTCACTGAAGGCATCAAAATTATGAATGAACACATGTGGAGTTATGTACTTAACAAAAAAAGGTGAAATAACTGAAAACATGTTTTATATTCTAGTTTCTTCAAAATAGCCACCCTTTGCTCTGATTACTGCTTTGCACACTCTTGGCATTCTCTCGATGAGCTTCAAGCACACCTGTGAATTGAAAACCATTTCAGGCCTCTTGAAGCTCAGCCCCTGCAAAAATTAGTTAAAAAAGGTTCAGCTCAGTGACTTTTCAGATTGTACTCTTTAGAAGCTGGGAAAAAAAACTAAAACAAAAGTTTGACTTGGCTGAAGTCTTCTGGCTGGACAGTGGAGCACCTGACTCGTTTCACAGTGTTGTAGGACTGATAATTCAGGAAATTCCGCTTTGTTATCATACTTTTTGTGCACTGCAAATGTATAGTTAGCATAAAAAGAATGTTGGACTAACTTGACCTAATGTTCACCAACGTTAGTGTGGGCGAAGCTGAAGTCCCAAAAGGCTTTGGAGCGTTGGCAGCCTGACACAGAGGTACGTTTGTAGGACAACTCAACAAGGATGTTATAACACAGTAATGCTGAACATCCTTCTTTGTGTATTTTTTAGGAAGAATATGAAGACTCAAGCGGAAATGTAGTCAACAAGAAGACCTACGAAGATCTGAAGAGACAAGGCTTGCTGTAGATAAGCTAACAAAGTACACCTTTTCATTCAGTGGGAAAACTTATTTGACCTTCTTGTGACACTTTGTTGTATTCTTAACAGGTTTCATATTAACACACTCTTCATCCTCCTTTTTAAAAATCAATGTAAAATGTCCTTTTTTGATTTGCACAATAAAAAAAATACCCGGGCCACCAGTTCTTTAAAAAAAATTTTTTTACTTTATACAATTATAAGTGCATGCTCGGTAAATGTTTATTTTAGACTAGTTGCAAACATGCAGTATTTAAACAGATAAAGATGGCAATAAACAAGGCCGCTCCTCTTACACACGTATGTAGGGCCCCGCAATCTCATTTTCCATGAAAAATGTCAATAATTAAATTACATGGCACTTATTTTGTAATCTTATTACAAATGCATTCCTTGCTGCTTTCAGCTTCACTGATAAGAATATAATAAATTATCCCCAAAGTCACACAGGCTCCTGTGGCGCTGTGCTCGTGGTTGTCCTTGTAAGGCAGTGGTACTGGGATCAAATCCCGATCGGAAATAAATTGTTTTAATAACGTTAAAATTATTTTGCACGAAAAATATATATTTTTAACAATGTATTTCCAATTAATTTGTTTTAGTACAAAACATCAATTTGAATAAATTAACACAAGATTGATTAAAAAAACAATTGTTTCACATAAATAAAATGTGGGGAAAAAATTGTAATGGGGAGCTCCAAATGAAATTCTGCTTAAAGCCCCTGTTTAGCCTGGGACGGCTCTATTGCTTGTATTCCCTGACTTCTTCTCAGAAGTGAAAACCAGTGGTGGTCAACCAAGCTAAGATGGCTGTTATACAGCAAGCAGTGCACAAACTATCTGAGTACGCAAGGGTCCTGGATCTTTCTGCAAAAAGCAGATACAAGCAAAAAATCTAACTATGCAATGGAATAGATCTTACATCAAAAAAAGTTTTGTCGAGTGATTTCAAGGATTATCCGTCAGGCGCGTTCCCAGACATATCTAACTATCTGGTGCTTCAGACATGATTCTATACGAACAAAACTGATGAAAATTTGGAAAAGCATGGAGGTCTAAGAGCCCATTGGTCAAGGAAATTGGTATCAAGACTCTCCCGGATAAATAAGCACTGTTTTTGCTCAGGTGAGGTTGCAATTCATGATTTACCTTTGCTTCAACTACCATGTTTCTTGTTGCTGTTGCACGTGCCGTCTACGAGTATGCGTCATTTTCCCTGTCTTTATCAAGGCAAGGCAATTGTATTTATAGAGCACAATTCGTTCACAAGGCAATTCAATGTGCAATACAGAAAATTAAAGAAGGAAAAATAATTCACATCAAAATCAGAAAATACAATCATAGTTAAACTATTCAAATGTAGACAAAATACTTTTAGTTGTCAAATGCACAATTAAAAAAGTGTTTTCAGGCTGGATTTGAACATTGCCAACGTCGAGGCCCGTCTCACATCTTCAGATGACTATTCCAGATTTTAGGAGCATAAAACTGCAACACAGTTTCACCATGTTTGGTCCTGACTCTGGGCACCAGCAGGAGACCACTCCCTGAGGTTATTAGAGCTCGAGATGGTTCATATGGCTCTAACATGTCGGAGATGTACTTTGGTACAATACAATGAAAATACTTGTACACAAGGAGAGTTGTTTTAGAGTCTATTCTCTGACGAACACGAAGCCAGTGCGGTGACCTAATATGAATAAATGTTTCTCATTCTATTCAGGACTCGAGCAGCAGCATTCTGGGTGTACTGCAGCTGCTTTAAAGCTTGTTTAGAGAGCCCAGTGAGAATGCCATTACAGTTGTCTAACCTGCTGGAAACAAAGGCATTGATTAGTCTTTCTAAGTCTAAATTTGGCCTCAATTCCTCTGATTTTGGCAATGTTTTTCAGGTGGTAGATACTCTGCTTGTCACTGGGCTGCCTTCTTAATGACCTTCCTCAGATTTTCCGTGCTTCTTTGTAGCTTTGTGGGTCCCCAGCTCTGAAGGCATTATCCCGTGTCTTGAGCTGGGTCTTCACTTTGCTGTTGAGCCACGGTTTCTGGCTGAGGAACACTTAAACAGTTCTTGTTTCTGTCACATTCTCAGGAAAAAAAATTATGTAATCCAGTACTGCAGATGTCTGTCCGTTCAGTTCTGTCCCCTCTGCAAAACACCCCAATCTGTGACATCAAAACAGTCCTGCAGGGCTCAGGTGGCTTCTCAGTCCACACTTTGACTGACTTGTAGCTGTTTTTTGTTGGCAGATCAGCGGTTTGTACGCAGGGATGAGGGAGAGAGACAGGTGGTCAGAGAGACCCAGATGAGGTAGAGGGCTGGCTTTGTGAGCGTTACAGATTTTGCAGTAGACTTGGTCTATAGTGTTCTTCTCTATGGTGGGGAAATTCACATATTTGTGGAATTTGGGCAGGACAGATTTCAGGTTGGCTGCTACTATAATTATACAGTCTGCCTGCACAGATAAATGCTGGTTGATGGACAATAATAGTGAATCCATGGCTATTTTAGCATTGGCTTAAGGAGGCACATAGACTGCAATAAATACGAGCCACACTAAAAAGCCGTTCCTACAGTGTTTCATATTGAGAAAAGAAGTAGCATTGAGTCAATGTTGTTGATCTATAGATAAACTTCTTAACAAGAAACCTTGGCGTTATTAGCACCACACTCTGACCAACTGAGCTAACCGGCCACAAACTCTTAAAATATCCTTACTTTTTCAATTCAAATTATTTTGGTATGTATTTAGATTTTAACATGACAATGAGTTCCTCAATAATTATTCAGTTTTGTTTTACTCAAACTAAGATCCAAAGTGCTTTGGCAGTTTTTGTCAGTTTATCAAGTATACGAGTCACACTAAAAATCCATTCCTACAGTGTTTCGTATAGAGGAAAGAAATAACTCGAGTCAATGTTGCTGATCTGTAGATAAACTTCTTAACAAGAAACCAGTGGCCTGTACGGAGATTGAACCCGTGACCTTGGCGTTATTAGCACCACGCTCTGACCAACTGAGCTTACCGACTACAAACTTCCTAAATTTCCTTACATTTTTAACTCAAATTATTTTGGTATTTAGCTTTGAACAAGACATTGAGTTCCTAGGGGAAAAAAAAGCTTTTGTCAGTTTGTCAAGTACATGTGACACTAAAAAGCCATTCCTATAGTGTTTTATATAGAGTAAGTAGCATTGAGCCAATGTTGTCGATCTATAGATAAACTTCTTAATAAGAAACCTGTGGCCTGTACAGGGGTCGAACCGGTGACCTTGGTGTTATTAGCCCCGCACTCTAACCAACTGAGCTAACCGGCCACAAACCCTAACAATTTCCTTACGTATTCAACTCAAATGTTTTTGGTATTTAGATTTGAACAAGACATTGTGTTCCTAGGAAAATAATCTGTTTTGTCTACTCAAACTAAGATCCAAAGTGCTTTGGCAGTTTTTGTCATTTTCTCAAAAATTCCTACAGTGTTTTATATAGAGAAAGTAGCATTGAGTCATGGTTGTTGATCTATAGTTAAACCACGCTCTGACCAACTGAGCTAACCGGCCACAAACACTTAAAATGTCCTTACATTTTCAATTCAAATTATTTTGGTACGTATTTAGATTTGAACATGACAATGATTTCCGAAAAGAGTTCCGAAAAAAGTTATTCTGTTTTTGTCTACTTGAACAAAGATCAAAAACGCTTTGGCTGTTTTTGGCATTTTGTCAAGTACGAGTCACACTAAAAAGCCTTTCCTACAATGTTTCATACAGAGAAAAGAAATAGCATTGAGTCAATCTGTAGATAAACTAACAATAACAAACCAGTAACCTGTACCGGGGTTAAACCCATTACCTTGGCGTTATTAGCACCACGCTCTGACCAACTGAGCTAACCGGCCACAAACTTCCTAACTTTCCTTACATTTTCAAATCAAATTAATTTGGTATTTAGATTTGAACAAGACATTGAGTTCCTAGGAAAATAATCTGTTTTGTTCTACTCAAACTAAGATCCAAAGTGCTTTGGCAGTTTTTGTCCAGTACGTGTCACACTAAAAATCTATTCCTACAATGTTCTTTATAGAGAAAGTAGCATTGAGTCATCGTTGTTGATCTATAGATAAACCTCTTTAACAGGACAATTGTGGCCCGTATGGGGGTTGAACCCATGACCTTGGTGTTATTAGCACCACGCTCTGACCAACTGAGTTAACCGGCCATATACTCTTGAAATTTCCTTACATTTTAAACTCAAATTATTTTGGTATTTAGATTTGAAAAGGACATTGAGTTCTTAGGTAAAATATATTCTGTTTTGGTACACTCAAACTAAGATCTAAAGGGCTTTTGCCGTTTTTGTCAGTTTGTCAAGTACGAGTCACACTAAAAATCAATTTCTACAGTTTTTACATAAAGAAAGTAGCATTGAGTCAATGTTGTTGATCTATAGTTAAACCTATTTAAAGAGAAACCAGTGGCCCATACGGGGGTTGAACCCATGACCTTGGCATTACTACCAACACGCTCTGAACAACTGAGTTATTCGGCCACAAACTGCCTAAATTTCCTTATATTTTTAACTCAAATTATTTTGGTATTTAGATTTAAACAAGACATTGAGTTCCTTGGGGGAAAAAAACAGTTTTGGTCTATTCAAACTAAGATCCAAAGTGCATTTGCAGTTTTTGTCAGTTTGTGAAGTGCGAGTGACACTAAAAATCCAATCCTACAGTGTTCCATAAACAGAAAGTAGCATTGAGTCAATGTTGTTGGGGGGGGGGGCGTGGTTAAGAGGGGAGTATATTTACAGCTAGAATTCACCAACTCAAGTATTTCATATATATATATATATATATATATATTATTATATATATATTATTATATATATAAATAAAAGAAATACTTGAATGTTAGTGTTCATTAATTTACACGTATACACACACAACACTCATCTACTCATTGTTGTACTTGAAAGTAAAATGCTTTGCAGCCAGAAGCTTCCAGCTATCAGCATAGCCATCTTTGTCTCTGCATATGTTACACCATCGGGTCTCCATTTTGCGAGGTGGCCCATAATACTGGGCTGTGAACGGTGCTGCGCTGCCGCCGCCATGTGCTTCGCTCTCGTTCATGAATGAGTATATCATTTCGGCCACCGTGTTCAATGGATAAGTCTGTTCTACAAAATGTACAGGCAACAAACCCCTTCCCCTTCGAACTGTCCTGGATGAACTGAAATTCTTGTTTCCATTCGTTTTGGAACTTGCAAGCGTATTTCTTCATCTTGCTCATCGACGGCGTCGCCATGTCTGTAACTTCCTCGTTCGTCTCCTTGTTGTGTGCGCAGTTGTGCACTCTACTCTCTAAAAGCAGTAGATGTTATAACGTCATTGGGCAGGCAAGCTGTTTATATTGTGGGAAAGCAGACGTGAGAACAGGCTGTCCCCACTCAGGTCCGCATTGAGCTGGAGGGGGCGTGGCCTCCAGCTCCGGCTGAATTCCGGGAGTTTGCCGGGAGAAAATTTCTGCCGGGAGGTTATCGGTAGAGGCGCTGAATACCGGGAGTCTCCTGGTAAAACCGGGAGGGTTGGCAAGTATGCTTTAAAGGGAAACCAGTGGCCTGTATGGGGGTTGAACCTATGACCTTGGTGTTATTAGCACCACGCTCTGACCAACTAAGCTAATGGGCCACAAACTCTTAACATGTCCTTACATTTTCAATTCAAATTATTTTGGTATTTAAATTTGAACAAGACATTGAGTTCCTTGGAAAATAATCTGTTTTGGTCTACTCAAACTAAGATCCAAAGTGGTTTGGCAGTTTGTCAAGTACGTGTCACACTAAAAATCCATAGATAAACCTCTTTAACAGGACAATTGTGGCCCGTATGGGGGTTGAACCCATGACCTTGGTGTTATTAGCACCACGCTCTGACCAACTGAGTTAACCGGCCATATACTCTTGAAATTTCCTTACATTTTCAACTCAAATTATTTTGGTATTTAGATTTGAACAGGACATTTAGTTCTTAAGTAAAATATATTCTGTTTTGGTATACTCAAACTAAGATCTAAAGGGCTTTTGCAGTTTTTGTCAGTTTTTCAACTACGAGTCACTAAAAATCTGTTTCTACAGTGTTTTATATGAAGAAAGTAGCATTGAGTCAATGTTGTTGATCTATAGTTAAACCTATTTGAAGAGAAACCAGTGGCCCATATGGGGGTTGAACCCATGACCTTGGCATTAGTAAGACCACGCTCTGACCAACTGAGCTAACCGGCCACAAAGTTCCTAAAATTCCTTACATTTTCAACGAAAATTATTTTGGTATTTAGATTTGAACAAGACATTGAGTTCCGAGAAAAAAATTATCTGTTTTGGTCTACTCAAACTAAGATCCAAAGTGCTGGCAGTTTTTGTCAGTTTGTCAAGTACGAGTCACACTAAAAATCTATTTCTACAGTGTTTTATATAGAGAAAGTAGCATTGAGTCATGGTTGTTGATCTATAGTTAAACCTCTTTAAAAAGAAAAATTGTGGCCTGTATGGGGGTTGAACCCATGACCTTGGCATAATTAGCACTACGCTCTGACAACCTGAGCTAACCGGTCAGATACTCTTGAAATTTCCTTACGTTTTAAACTCAAACTATTTTGGTATTTAGATTTGAACAGGGCTTTGAGTTCTTAGGTAAAATATATTCTGTTTTGGTCTATTCAAACTAAGATCTAAAGGGCTTTTGCAGTTTTAGTCAGTTTTTCAAGTACGAGTCACACTAAAAATCCATTTCTACAGTGTTTTATATGAAGAAAGTAGCATTGAGTCAATGTTGTTGATCTATAGTTAAACCTATTTAAGGAGAAACCAGTGGCCCGTAAGGGAGTTGAACCCAGGACCTTGGCGTTATTAGCATCACGCTCTGACCAACTGAGCTAACCGTCCACAAACTCTTAAAATTGACCTTACATTTTCAATTCCAATTATTTTGGTATGTATTTAGATTTGAACATGGCAATGAGTTCCAAAAAAATGATTCCGTTTTTGTCTACTCGAACTAAGATCCAAAACACTTTTGCAGTTTGTCAAGTACGAGTGACATTAAAACTCCATTCCTACAGTGTTTCATAGACAGAAAGTAGCATTGAGTCAGTGTTGTTGAACTATAGTTAAACCTATTTAAAGAGAAACCAGTGGCCCATATGGGGGTTGAACCCATGACCTTGGCGTTATTAGCACCACGCTCTGACCAACTGAGCTAACCGGCCACATGCTCTTTAAATTTCCTTACATTTTCAACTCACATTATTTTGGTATTTAGATTTGAACAGGACATTTAGTTCTTAAGTAAAATATATTCTGTTTTGGTACACTCAAACTAAGATCTAAAGGGCTTTTGCAGTTTTTGTCAGTTTGTCAAGTAAGAGTCACACTAAAGATCCATTTCTACAGTGTTTTATATGAAGAAAGTAGCATTGAGTCAATGCTGTTGATCTATAAATAAACCTATTTAAAGAGAAACCAGTGGCCCGTACAGGGGTTGAACCCATGCCCTTGGCGTTATTAGCACCACGCACTGATCTAACCGGCCACAAACTCTTAAAATGTCCTAACATTTTCAATTAAAATTATTTTGGTATGTATTTAGATTTGAACATGGCAATGAGTTCCAAAAAAAATTATTCAGTTTTTGTCCACTCGAACTAAGATCCAAAAGTCTTTGGCAGTTTGTCAAGTACAAGTCACACTAAAAAGCCGTTCCTACAGTGTTTCATTTAGAGAAAAAAGTAGCATTGAGTCAATGTTGATCTGGAGATAAACTCCTTAACAAGAAACCAGAGGCCTGTACCGGGGTTGAACCCATGACCTTGGCAATATTAGCACCACGCTTTGACCAACTGAGCTAACCAGCCACCAACTTCCTCAATTTCCTTACATTTTCAACTCAAATAAATTTGGTGTTTAGATTTGAACCAGACATTGAGTTCCTCGGAAAATAAAATCTGTTTTGGTCTACTCAAACTAAGATCCAAAGTCCTTTGGCAGTTTTTGTCGATTTGTCAAGTACGAGTCACACTAAAAATCCGACCCTACAGTGTTTCATAAACATAAAGTAGCATTGGGTCAATGTTGTTAATTTATAGTTAAACCTCTTTAAAGGGAAACCAGTGGCCTGTATGGGGGTTGAACCCATGACCTTGGCGTTATTAGCACCACGCCCTGACCAACTGAGCTAACCCGCCACAAACTCTTGCAGTTGTCCTTACATTTTCAATTCTAATTATTTTGGTATGTATTTAGATTTGAACATGACAATGAGTTCTGAAAAAAATTATTCCGATTTTGTCTACTCGAACTAAGATCCAAAACGCTTGGGCAGTTTTTGGCAGTTTGTAAAGTACGAGTCACACTGAAAAGCCGTTCCTACAGTGTTTCATAAAGAGAAAGGAAATAGCATTGAGTCAATGTTGTTAATCTATAGTTAAACCTCTTTAAAGTGAAACCAGTGGCCTGTATGGGGGTTGAACCCATGACCTTGGCATTATTAGCACCACGCTCTGACCAACTGAGCTAACCGGCTACTTGCTCTTTAAATTTCTTTACATTTTCAACTCAAATTATTTTGGTATTTAGATTTGAACAGGACATTTAGTTCTTAAGTAAAATATATTCTGTTTTGGTACACTCAAACTAAGATCCAAAGGGCTTTTGCAGTTTTTGTCAGTTTGTCAAGTACGAGTCACACTAAAGATCCATTTCTACAATGTTTTATATGAAGAAAGTAGCATTGAGTCAATGTTGTTGATCTATAAATAAACCTATCTAAAGAGAAACCAGTGGCCCGTACAGGGGTTGAACCCATGCCCTTGGCGTTATTAGCACCACGCGCTGACCAACTGACCTAAGCGGCCACAAACCCTTAAATTGTCCTAACATTTTCAATTAAAATTATTTTGGTATGTATTTAGATTTGAACATGGCAATGAGTTCCAAAAAAATGATTCTGTTTTTGTCTACTCGAACTAAGATCCAAAACTCTTTGGCAGTATGTCAAGTACAAGTCATATTAAAAAGCCGTTCCTACAGTGTTTCATATAGAGAAAAAAATAGCATTGAGTCAATCTGTAGATAAACTTCTTATCAAGAAACCAGAGGCCTGTACCGGGGTTGAACCCGTGACCTTGGCAATATTAGCACCACGCTTTGACCAACTGAGCTAACCAGCCACCAACTTCCTGAATTTCCTTACGTTTTCAACTCAAATTAATTTGGTGTTTAGATTTGAACAAGACATTGAGTTCCTAGGAAAAGAACATCTGTTTTGGTCTACTCAAACTAAGATCCAAAGTCTTTTGGCAGTTTTTGTCAGTTTGTCAAGTACGAGTCACACTAAAAATCCGATCCTACAGTGTTTCATAAACATAAAGTAGCACTGGGTCAATGTTGTTAATCTATAGTTAAACCTCTTTAAAGGGAAACCAGTGGCCTGTATGGGGGTTGAACCCATGACCTTGGCGTTATTAGCGCCACGCTCTGACCAACTGAGCTAACCGGCCACAAGCTTCTTCAATTTCCTGACATTTTCAACTCAAATTATTTTGGTATTTCGATTTGAACAAGACATTGAGTTCCTAGGAAGAAAAAAAAATCTGTTTTGGTCTATTCAAACTAAGATCCTAAGTGTTTTTGCAGTTTTTGTCAGTTTGTCAAGTACGAGTGACACTAAAAATCCGATCCTACAGTGTTTCATAAACATAAAGGAAATAGCTTTGAGTCAATGTTGTTGATTTGTAAATAAACTTCTTAACAAGAAACCAAGTGGCTCGTGCTGGGGTTGAATCCATGACCTTGCTGTTACTAGCACCACGCTCTGACCAACTGAGCTAACCGGCCACAAACTTCCTTAATTTCCTGACATTTTCAACTCAAATTATTTTGGTATTTAGATTTGAACAAGACATTGAGTTCCTATGGGAGAAAAAAATCTGTTTTGGTCTATTCAAACTAAGATCCAAAGTGCTTTTGCAGTTTTTGTCAGTTTGTCGAGTACGAGTGACACTAAAAATCCGATCCTACAGTGTTCCATAAACAGAAAGTAGCATTGAGTCAATGTTGTTCATCTATAGTTAAACCTCTTCAAAGGGAAATCAGTGGCATGTATGAGGGTTGAACCAATGACCTTGGCGTTATTAGCACCACGCTCTGACCAACTGAGCTAACCGGCCACAAGCTGTTAGAATTGTCCGTACATTTTCAATTCAAATTATTTTGGTATGTATTTAGATTTCAACATGACAATGTGGCCCTGTGATGAGGTGGCGACTTGTCCAGGGTGTACCCCGCCTTCCGCCCGATTGTAGCTGAGATAGGCTCCAGCGCCCCCCGCAACCCCGAAGGGAATAAGCGGTAGAAAATGGATGGATGGAACATGACAATGAGTTCTGAAAAAAATTATTCCGTTTTTGTCTACTCAAACTAAGATCCAAAACGCCTGGACATTTTTTGGCAGTTTGTAAAGTACGAGTCACACTAAAAAGCCGTTCCTACAGTGTATCATAAAGAGAAAGGAAATAGCATTGGGTCAATGTTGTTAATCTATAGTTAAATGTCTTTAAAGGGAAACCAGTGGTCTGTACAGCGATTTCACAAACAGAAAGGAAATAGCTAATCTATAGTTAAACCTCTTCAAAGGGAAACCTGTGGCCTGTATGGGGGTTGAACCCATGACTTTGGCGTTATTAGCACCACGCTCTGACCAACTGAGCTAACCGGCCACAAACTCTTTAAATTGACCTTACATTTTCAATTCAAATTATTTTGGTATCTATTTAGATTTGAATATGGCAATGAGTTCCGAAAAAAATTATTCAGTTTTTGTCTACTCAAACTAAGATCCAAAATGCTTTTGCAATTTTTGTCAGTTTGTCAGGTACGAGTGACACTAAAAATCCAATCCTACAGTGTTTCATAGACAGAAAGTAGCATTGAGTCAATGTTGTTAATCTATAGTTAAACATCTTCAAAGGGAAATTACCGGTAGTTGCCTGTATGGGGGTTGAAGCCATGACCTTGGCGTTATTAGCACCACGGTCTGACCAACTGAGCTAACCGGCCACAAACTCTTTAAATTTCCTTACATTTTCAACTCAAATTATTTTGGTATTTAGATTTGAACAGGACATTTAGTTCTTAAGTAAAATATATTCTGTTTTGGTACACTCAAACTAAGATCTAAAGGGCTTTGGCAGTTTTTGTCAGTTTGTCAAGTAAGAGTCACACTAAAGATCCATTTCTACAGTGTTTTATATGAAGAAAGTAGCATTGAGTCAATGTTGTTGATCTATAAATAAACCTATCTAAAGAGAAACCAGTGGCCCGTACATGGGTTGAACCCATGCCATTGGCGTTATTAGCACCACGCACTGATCTAACCGGCCACAAACTCTTAAAATGTCCTTACATTTTCAATTAAAATTATTTTGGTATGTATTTAAATTTGAACATGACAATGAGTTCCTAGGGAAAAAAAATCTGTTTTGGTCTATTCAAACTAAGATCCAAAACTCTTTGGCAATTTTTGGCAGATAGTCAAGTACGAGTCACACTAAAAAGCCGTTCCTACAGTGTTTCATATAGAGAAAAGAAATAGCATTGAGTCAATGTTGATCTGTAGATAAACTTTTTAACAATAAACCATAAGGCCTGTATTGGGGTTGAACCCACGACCTTGGCGTTATTAGCACCACGCTTTGACCAACTGAGCTAACCAGCCAACAACTTCCTAAATTTCCTTACATTTCAACTCAAATTAATTTGTGGTTTAGATTTGAACAAGACATTGAGTTCCTAGGGAAAAAAAATCTGTTTTGGTCTACTCAAACTAAGATCCAAAGTGCTTTTGCAGTTTTTGTCAGTTTGTCAAGTGCGAGTGACCCTAAAAATCCATTCCTCCAGTGTTTTATAGACAGAAAGTAGCATTGAGTCAATGTTGTTAATCTATAGTTAAACCTCTTTAAATGGAAACCAGTGGCCTATGTGGAGGTTGAACCCATGACCTTGCCGTTATTAGCACCACGCTCTGACCAACTGAGCTAACCGGCCACAAACTCTTTAAATTGACCTTACATTTTCAATTCAAATTATTTTGGTATGTATTTAGATTTGAACATGGCAATGAGTTCCGAAAAAAATTATTCCGTTTTTGTCTACTCAAACTAAGATCCAAAATGCTTTTGCAATTTTTGTCAGTTTGTCAAGTACGAGTGACACTAAAAATCCAATCCTACGGTGTTTCATAGACAGAAAGTAGCATTGAGTCAATGTTGTTAATCTATAGTTAAACATCTTCAAAGGGAAATTAGTTGCCTGTATGGGGGTTGAAGCCATGACCTTGGCGTTATTAGCACCACGCTCTGACCAACTGAGCTAACTGGCCACAAACTCTTTAAATTTCCTTACATTTTCATGTCAAATTATTTTGGTATTTAAATTTGAACAGGACATTTAGTTCTTAAGTAAAATATATTCTGTTTTAGTACACTTTTGCAGTTTTTGTCAGTTTGTCAAGTACAAGTCACACTAAAGATTCTACAGTGTTTTATATGAAGAAAGTAGCATTGAGTCAATGTTGTTGATCTATAAATAAACCTATCGAAAGAGAAACCAGTGGCCCGTACAGGTGTTGAACCCATGCCGTTGGTGTTATTAAGCACCACGCGCTGACCAACTGACCTAACCGGCCACAAACTCTTAAGATGTCCTTACATTTTCAATTAAAATTATTTTGGTATGTATTTAAATTTGAACATGACAATGAGTTTTTGTCTACTCAAACTAAGATCCAAAATTCTTTGGCAGTTTTTGGCAGTTTGTCAAGTATGAGTCACACCAAAAAGCCGTTCCTACAGTGTTTCATATAGAGAAAAGAAATAGCATTGAGTCAATGTTGTTGATCTGTAGTTACATTTCTTTAAACTAGCACCACACTCTGACCAACTGAGCTAACCTGCCACAAACTTCTGAAATTTCCTGACATTTTCAACTCAAATTATTTTGGTATTTAGATATGAACAAGACATTGAATTATTCTGGAAATACTTTCTGTTTTGGTCTACTCAAACTAAGATCCAAAGTGCTTTTGCAGTTTTCGTCAGTTTGTGAAGTATGAGTCACAGTAAATTTCAATTATACAGAGAAAGTAGCATTGAGTGAATGTTGTTGATCTATAGCAGGGGTCACCAACGCGGTGCCCGCGGGCACCAGGTCGCCCGTAAGGACCAGATGAGTCGCCCGCGGGCCTGTTCTAAAAAAAAAAATTTTTAAAAATTAAAAAATAATTTTTTTTTTTTTTTTTTTTTTAATTAAATCTACATAGAAAAAACACAAGATACACTTTCAATCAGTGCATCAACCCAAACAACCTCCCCCATGCACACTCATCCACACCCACTCACACGAAAGGGGTTATTTCTTTCTGCTACCAATATTCTGGTTCCCACAACATAGACAACACATCTGCAAGGGACACAGTCCCTGAAGCACACATGATTGTATAGGCTGCTGGTCCACTAACATTTTCATTAATTACTATTTTTTTATGTAATTATTTTTATATTGTTTTACTTTCTTTTTTATCCAAGAAAATGTTTTTTATTTATTTATCTTATTTTATTTTATTTTTAAAAAAAAGGGCCTTATCTTCAACAGACCAGGTTGTCAATGAAATTAGATTTGTTTAAAGGGTTTTTTAAACCAGGCCCAGTCCAGATAATGTCCAAATCGGACTGAGCAACACACACCTTCATTCATGTACACAGAAAAAAATTAGGGAACACAACAGATTGCATATAATTTATAAACAAAATTACATTTTCAAAATAAGCATTTATGTACAGTCCAGATTATGTCCAGGTCACTCAAATTAGGGAACACAACAACAGATATCATATAATCTATAAACAAAATTATACTTTCAAAATAAGCCTTTGAGGACTTCTCATCTTTTTTTTAAATGTTTTTTGGCATCATTATCGTTTTCAACCATGTAACTTTCTAAAGTTAGAAAATACTGAATAAATGTTTTAAAGAAAGTAATACTAAGTGAATATCTGTTTTTGGCCTTAAAAATAAACATTTTACCGAGTACTATAATTAAATTGACTAAATCATGATTGTCAATGAACTCTCCTAAAATAACAGAAACCACATTAAGCTTCATAAACAAACCAATGCTTAAACACATTTTTTCAACTTCCACCCAAAACAAAGACACAATATGACAATACCAAAACAAATGCAGGGTGGATTCAGGAACCTGACAACAAAATCGGCAATCATCTGACTCTGTCATATTCCATAATTTTAACATTTTCCCTGTGGGTAAGAAGTTATAAATAATTTTAATTTGAAAATAACGATTTTGCACATCGATAGTGGTTTTATAGATTAGTTTGAATATGGCATCCCATGGCAACGGGCAGTCAAAAAAGTCCTCCCATTTTCCATTTGTGTTGTATGAGGCAGCCTTCAAAGATTTCTTTATTAAATACAAATTATATATTTTTCTATTTATTTTAGTTCCTTTTTGCCAACTAGAATTTCTTAATAGAGGTTTACAAACTATTAATTTAGTAGTTCCATAATTAATTATTTGTTTCCATCTTTTCCCAATTACTCCAGTTAGTTGATCAAATGAAAAGCTTGAGCAAGCATCACCATACATAGCTCTAAATTCATCATACTTCATAATTTTACCATTCTCATTGGTAATATCATTGACAAAAATGATTCCTCTTTCAAACATATTTTTCCAAAAGAAAGGCTTTTCATCTATTACAATATTAGAGTTCATCCATATTAACTGCTGCAAAATATCGTCTCTTTTTTCTGGCACATAAAATTGAAAACACCACTATGAGTGGATTGTTTCCTTTATGAACCCCGCCATGTTTCCCAGCAGACTCTCTGGGAGGGGATCACTTGTAAAAAAGGATACAATTTCTTTTGATACAGTACATGTTTTTTGTCCAACAGGACATTTGTGTACCACTCAATGTTTCAATACATCTTTGGAACAATTGATGCTTTTAAAGACAGACACATAGCTTCAAGGTTGAGAAGTCTCAGGCCCCCATATTCATACTCTTTGTACAAAACCTTTCTTTTAATCTTTTCTGGTTTGCCGTTCCAGACAAAATCGAAGACCCTCCGCTCATAAATCTTAAAAAAGTTTTGTGATGGAGCTGGTAATGACAAAAACAAATAAATAAATTGAGGAATAATTAACGAAATGGCAATAGACATTTTACCATACAAGGTTAGGGATTTCCCTTTCCATAATTGCATAATTTTGTCCAGCTTTCTTAGTCGATTATCATAATTTACTAAGCCTAGATCTTCCAGATTTTCTGGGACAACAACACCAAGTATGTTAACTGGTCCATCTGTCCACAAAACAGGCACTTTGCATTCCATTCGAAAGGACGTTCCCTTTAGATTTCCGATCCTTAACATTTTACATTTATCATAATTAAGCTTAAGGCCAGATTGCTGTGAAAATATGTCCAAAAGATTAAGAAGGTTCCGCAAACAATGAGGAAAAATCTTATCTTTGTGAATCAGCCTTTTCTGACAGGAACTTCATCAAGAACAAACACAGAACACGCCTCACTGATGAACATCTGCAAGACTCACTCAGAGTTGCAGTGTCAAGTTACACACCAGAGTACAACACACTAGTTAACAGCATGCAATGCCAGGCTTCCCACTAACTGACAAAGAAACAGATAACAGATTTGGTGTCCAGTTCAAAGTGTGACATGATTTAAAAATTTGAGAGTTTACTTTTGTATTTTACATGAGTTATTATTTGTACAAACATGGTGCAAAGTAATTCATGATTTGTTAAAAAATGTTAGTGGCTAGCTAGTTAAAATGGGATATTGTGATTTCACAAGACTGTCTTAAAAGTGATCATTTGAAAATGTTCAATTTGAAAAATGTGCACTTAAGAGAAAATATAAAAATAAAGTGTTGCATATTGATATTTATCTGTTTCTATATATATTTATTGTGAGAAATCATTAAGATGATCAGTGTTTCCACAAAGATAAATATCATTAATTATTAATAATAACAGAGTTAAAGGTAAATTGAGCAAATTGGCTACTTCTGGCAATTTATTTAAGTGTGTATCTAACTGGTAGCCCTTCGCATTAATCAGTACCCAAGAAGTAGCCCTTGGTTTCAAAAAGGTTGGTGACCCCTGATCTATAGTAAACCTCTTTAAAAGGAGACTCGTGGCCCGTATGGGGGTTGAATCTATGACCTTGGCGTTATTAGCACCACGCTCTGACCAACTGAGCTGACCGGCCACAAACTCTTTACATTTCCTGTCATTTTCAACTCCAATTATTTTGTTATTTAGATTTGAACAAGACTTTGATTTCTTCGGAAATAAATAACCAGTTTTGGTCGACTCAAACTAAGATCCAAAGTGCTTTAGCAGTTTTTGTCAGTTTGTCAAGTACGAGTCACACGAAAAAGCCGTTCCTACAGTGTTTCAATCAATCAATCAAAGTTTATTTATATAGCCCTTAATCACAAGTGTCGCAAAGGCCTGCACAAGCCACATTGACATCCTCAGCTCAGATCCCACATCAGGGCAAGATAAACTTAACCCAATGGGAACAACAAGAATCCTTGGAAGGGACCACAGATGTGGGGTCCCCCCTTGGGTGACCAATGCAATGGATACCAAGTGGATACATTTAATAATGTGAGAGTCCAGTTCATTGTGAGGCCAGCAGGGGATCCTCTCGTATATAGACAAGTCAGGAGCGCAGAAATGTCACCAACTGATGCATAGCGCAGTTGTCCATCCCGGCTCCCAACTTGGAACAGCTAGCAGATGGAGAGGTAGCGGTGTGACAGACCTCATTTTAAGCACCTCAAATTATTTATATATATTGTTAGGTTAGGGCTAAAGTTAATGTTTTCATTGGATATTTGTGCGACCCCTGCTATAGATTTAACGCTTCATAATTTGTTATCTCAGTAGAATGCATGTCCACCTCTGGCACAGTCTCTATAGAAAAAACATTATGTGAGTCATGTATTATTCTACGAGAAATGCTATGTGTGCAGGAATTTTCCAGCCTGGCGCTGGTTAGTTCTAGTTTAGCTGACTCCTCACCCGGGCTGGCAGGCACTGTAATTTCCTGTGTCTGAGCTTGCTCTAGTGTAGTCAAGTGTGACTCAACCAGTAATCTATGTTACTAGCTAAAGTGATGGCGCCTTCCCGGTTAGTGTGAAGGCCGTCCCTCCTCAGCAAGCCCGGTTTGCTCTCAAAGGGGGCTGTCACGCCAAATTTCTTCCCTCTACAAAAACCTTCCCTCCCCCATTTACTTCCGGGGCTGCGTCCAATAAAATCAAAAAGTTGCCGGGGGTCCTTAACCTGCACGCGACTGTCCTGTTTCGCGCCTGTACAAAAAAGAACAATAATCGATTTCTTCAGATTCCAGCAGCTGTCAAAGACGAAGTATCCTTCCAGCGACGGGCAGTCAAAGCCGAAGTGCTATCGATCGCTGTCAATGACGTAAGAGGAAACATGACCACGGAAGTAAATGGGGAGGGAAGGTTTTTGTAGAGGGAAGAAATGTGGCGTGACAAGGCCCAATTATCAGTAAACATTAGTCACTGTTCTCTACAAAAACTAGCCAGCCACTTGTTAAGCAAGACTAATCTGGTATACCTCTCATCATTGTCCTTTCGCAAGCAGGTGGCCCGAGACAAGTACTGAATGCCGAGACATCTTTCTAGTGAAATTACAAGTCCTAGCTATGTTCATCTGTGTAATCTCTGATTGTCTCATCCTTGTGTCATGGGAACCAACGTATACCACTAAGTTTGCACAGCTAGTGGTGCAATTAGCCTGTCATATGTGTTTACTAGGCCTGTTGTGAGTCAGCTCCCTATGATTAGCTTCAATGTTGAGTGCTCGGGCCCCAGGACTACACTTAATTATGACTGGTTTCCTATGTTCCGGGTAATGGGAGTCCCCTAAGACTAAGGTGTGGTGTCCGGTAGACGGGGGTGTAGGACTAGCTGAAGAGTTAAGTCTGTTATGTGTCTCAACCGGTTCACCATGGCTTGTAGGCCGCTTGGGGCTGCTCAAACTCGGCTAGTCAGCTTGCTACAGCTAACGCTAGCAAACGTGTCTGTGGCGCCTAAAGTTACAAAATTACTCTGCTCTAACTGGCATACACGGCCCTAGAAGAGCCAACCGATCCATGAGTAAGTTGCACAATTTACAGGAAGCCATATTCACCTTGTTTGTTTCACTGAGTCAAGTTCTTACCATGAATTGATTTACGTGGACCCCGACTTAAACAAGTTGAAAAACTTATTCGGGTGTTACCATTTAGTGGTCAATTGTACGGAATATGTACTGTACTGTGCAATTTACTAATAAAAGTTTCAATCAATCAATCAATCAATTCTTGCTGCCTTCGGAGCACTGTAGCTTTGGACCAGGACTAGATTGGCGTTGCTAGCTTAGCAACTAGCTAGCTGAAAGTGAGGCGGTGAAACAGAGAGTGGGTGCTTTGTAAGTTTTATAAGACTACTAAATGTGTTGGATTAGGAGTAATGACAGTTAAAACAATTAGAAGCACAGATAGAAAGATAGCACGTTGTATGTAAACGGCGAAACAGCGAGAGCGAGCAGACTTCTGGATGTGAAGTCAGACGTGAAGTCAGCTCCAATTAGTTTTATTCACTAGGTTTGCTATCTTAGCAACTAGCCATGTGAAAGTGCGGCGGTGAAACAGAGAGTGGTTGCATTGAAAGTTTGGTAAGACTACTAAATTTAATGGAGAAGGATTAAAGAAAGCTGTAAAACAATTAGAAGCACACAGATAGAAAGATAGCACTTAGCTTTTGAGCGGTGGACAGCAGAGTAACGTTGGACCGGGATTAGTTTAAAGAGGAGGTAAATAAGGTCACTAGCAGCTAGTTGGAGCTTTAAAATGTTTTATGTACATTACATTATTTGTTTAAAAGTTTAATTAGCAAATAAGTCCGGCTCATTTGAGCTGGGATGTGACCTTTTAAAACATTAAGATCGCATGAAGTAAAGTAAAGGTTTGTACTGCACCTTGAAAGTAAATGATTTTGCTCATTAATGGGTTCAGTGTGGTGTAAAAATACACATACATAATCATCGTTGAGGTGTGATGACACCATCAAGAAAGTAAATTACATGTGAAATTTCAAATGCTTCATTTCCGTTGTCGTCACCACTCTGGACGTTCTATTAAGGTGGGTGTTCCTAAAAAGGCGTTCCACAAAGTGTCTCCGGTACCGCAGCTGGATATACTTGGATTCAGAGCCCATTGGCCCTTGTCAATACTCGATTGGTACCGGAAGATACGATCAGTACACGCAGGCGCGAAGATCAAGTCACTTTCTGGACTTGCATTGTTTTTACGACGAGGCCTGTTCTGTGATATTTGAATGTTTAATGAATGTTTTGTATAAAATATAGCTTACTTAGAAGTAAAAGGAAACAAGAGTATAAACATGAACAAAAGGTAGATATAAAAAAAAAAACCTGAATATTATTGCCACATTTTCAACAACTTTCACTTTTCTATCATTGCAATTAATGACATACGTGGCGCCACTGACTCCCATCATTAAGATTGCTTGACATACTTTGAATTTTTTTTTTTAAATGTTGATTTTTATTTTAAACAAGGCACTTACTGTAACATAAATTTATATCTGCGGCCTGAGAAAAAGTAGACTTTTAAATTATCAGTATTGTGAATTGATGTATTTGATGTAAATAAAGTAGTACAAAGATTGATTAATTTCCAATTTAAGGCTGCTGAGCATATCGTTTAGGTTTCTGTACGGTTTCAAAATAAATACTGTATTCTTTATTAACATTTGTTTTGTATGTAATCCTTTATACATTATTGTTATTGAAATAAAGGTTACAAAAAAGAAAACCATGGTAACAGTGACCTGTGCATGAAAATAACTGCAGTAAAACATGTTGACGGAAGTGACGTTCTCTTTGCGTATGCGTGAACCGATTGTGTTCTCTGGTACCGATCGAGTAGTGACAGTCATAGACATCTTATATGGTGACCATAGACATCTTATAAGTTGAAGCAGCATTGGCTGCTGTGACGCGAGAATTTCGGCTGCCATCTTGAAGTGGTGATGAGGAGCCGGCGAGGAGCCTAAACTGACAATTGACTGGTAGAAAACAAAGATGCTAAACTGACAGTTGACAGGTAGAAAACAAAGACGCTAAACTGACAGTTGACAGGTAGAAAACAAAGATGCCGGGCTGGTGTTCAGCGTTTTCCTGCTCAAATGAGCGGACTGTTGAAAATAGGAATCGGGGATTACTTTTCACAAGTAAGATTTAACATTAACGTACAATATTCAAATACTAACATTGTTGGGTAAAACAGTATTTGGTTTTATTCTGAATCCAGTGAAACAGATTGGTGGTTTTAGCTGATATAAAGACTTTCAGGTGTTTATATGTTTATGTTTAAGTATTTGGCATATGCTTTTATCCAAAGCGACATACATAAAAAATACATATAAAACAATCACTGTAAACATGATCATTTAAGGGAAGAATGTAATACAAAATATCAATACAAAGTGTCAAGACAGAATAAACTCTCTGCTGCTGCAGCAACAGAGATACAGTCTATAGGTCCCTAAGATATATAGATATCTATATATAGATATCTAATGTATTCATACATTGTTTATGTAGGATATACGCATGTACAACCCCCGTTTCCATATGAGTTGGGAAATTGTGTTAGATGTAAATATAAACGGAATACAATGATTTGCAAATCATTTTCAACCCATATTCAGTTAAATATGTTACAAAGACAACATATTTGGGAACTCTCCTGAAGGAATAAATAAAGTACTATTTATCTATCTATTTGATGTTCAAACTGATAACATTTTTTTTTTGTTGCAAATAATCATTAACTTTAGAATTTGATGCCAGCAACATGTGACAAAGAAGTTGGGAAAGGTGGCAATACTGATAAAGTTGAGGAATACACAGCTGACTCTTCTCACCCTGGACACACACTATTCTCCCCTCTCCCCTCAGGCAGGAGACTACGCTCCATCCAGACCCACACCTCCCGGCACCTGAACAGTTTTTTCCCCTCGGCCATCAGGCAAATGAACAAGAACTCCTAACAGCAGCTCCTTGAATTCCTTGAATCCCTTCTAAGTCTATCTGATAGCTCAGTCACAGCTCTTTTTATACCAAATATGTGTTATATGTGTTTTATGTCGCACGTTTGCACCAAGAAAAATTCCTAGTTTGTGAACCCGTTCTCAAACAATGGCAATAAAACTATTCTAATTCTAATTCTGATTCTGATTCTGAATACTCATCAAACACTTATTTGGAAAATCCCACAGGTGAACAGGCAAATTGGGAACAGGTGGGTGCCATGATTGGGTATAAAAGTAGATTCCATGAAATGCTCAGTCATTCACAAACAAGGATGGGGCGAGGGTCACCACTTTGTCAACAAATGCGTGAGCAAATTGTTGAACAGTTTAAGAAAAACCTTTCTCAACCAGCTATTGCAAGGAATTTAGGGATTTCACCATCTACGGTCCGTAATATCATCAAAGGGTTCAGAGAATCTGGAGAAATCACTGCACGTAAGCAGCTAAGCCCGTGACCTTCGATCCCTCAGGCTGTACTGCATCAACAAGCGACATCAGTGTGCAAAGGATATCACCACATGGGCTCAGGAACACTTCAGAAACCCACTGTCAGTAACTACAGTTGGTTGCTACATCTGTAAGTGCAAGTTAAAACTCTCCTATGCAAGGCGAAAACCGTTTATCAACAACACCCAGAAACGCCGTCGGCTTCGCTGGGCCTGAGCTCATCTAAGGTGGACTGATACAAAGTGGAAAAGTGTTCTGTGGTCTGACGAGTCCACATTTCAAATTGTTTTTGGAAACTGTGGACGTTGTGTCCTCCGGACCAAAGAGGAAAAGAACCATCCGGATTGTTATAGGTGCAAAGTTGAAAAGCCAGCATCTGTGATGGTATGGGGGTGTATTAGTGCCCAAGACATGGGTAACTTACACATCTGTGAAGGCGCCATTAATGCTGAAAGGTACATACAGGTTTTGGAGCAACATATGTTGCCATCAAAGCAACGTTACCATGGACGCCCCTGCTTATTTCAGCAAGACAATGCCAAGCCATGTGTTACATCAACGTGGCTTCATAGTAAAAGAGTGCGGGTACTACACTGGCCTGCCTGTAGTCCAGACCTGTCTCCCATTGAAAATGTGTGGCGCATTATGAAGCCTAAAATACCACAACGGAGACCCCCGGACTGTTGAACAACTTAAGCTGTACATCAAGCAAGAATGGGAAAGAATTCCACCTGAGAAGCTTCAAAAATGTGTCTCCTCAGTTCCCAAACGTTTACTGAGTGTTGTTAAAAGGAAAGGCCATGTAACACAGTGGTGAACATGCCCTTTCCCAACTACTTTGGCATGTGTTGCAGCCATGAAATTCTAAGTTAATTATTATTTGCAAAAAAAAAAAAAAAGTTTATGAGTTTGAACATCAAATATCTTGTCTTTGTTGTGCATTCAATTGAATATGGGTTGAAAAGGATTTGCAAATCATTGTATTCCGTTTATATTTACGTCTAACACAATTTCCCAACTCATATGGAAACGGGGTTTGTATATATAACCTAAACATATTGTTTCTTGAATTTAAAAATAGCTGACCGTTTTTTCCCCCTTCTCTGGGATTATATTCCCAGTTTTGATCTCGGACGTCTGGTCATTTATAGCATATATTATTCTATTACCTTTAAGCAAACTATGAATAATAAAACACGCCAAAACATGTGTCCTTTATCATAGCTACACATATGACAAAAAAGCGCAGGAAAATCAGTGGTATTCAGTGAGGTAAGATTAATAAAATGCGCTGACAGTTCATTACTCCCAAGATGGCGGCCCCGCGTCTGGTCAGCGCCAGTAGGCAGTAGCGCTCGGTGCTGCATCTAATTATAAGATGCTGTCACGCCAATTTTCTTCCCATCACAAAAACCTTCCTAACCCCCATTTACTTCCGGGGTCATTTCCGCTGACGTCAGTTCCTCTTACTTACGTCATTTCCTCTTACTTACGTCATTTCCTCTTACTTACGTCATTTCCTCTTACGTCATTGCCAGCGATCGATAAATCCAAATCTCCTGAAAATGGTGGTGTCACTGGATGATATTCGTCTTTATCTGTCCCAGGGGACTTATGTCAAACACCAGCAGGCTTCGCAACATTTCAAGCGGAGTGTTAGGGCCGCTGCTGCGAACTTCTGTCTTCGTGGTAACGTGCAAAAAATATTAATTAATATATAATACTGTTAAATGTCTGTACTACTTTAAATCAACATCATTGTTGAAACCATTTCACTAATATTAATTAATATATAATACTGTTAAATGTCTGTACTTTAAATCAACATTATTGTTGATAATTCAGACGTTTTGTTAACGCTGTATTATAAAAAAGAGTCAAACGAAGTGCTATCGATCGCTGTCAATGACGTAAGAGGAACTGACGTAAACGGAAATGACCCCGGAAGTAAATGGGGGTTAGGAAGGTTTTTGTGATGGGAAGAAAATTGGCGTGACAATGTCTATGATGGTGACAGTCATCCTGTCTTCTTCTACAGTGTTTTTTCCCCTGCAAGCCACAAGTCGTGTAAAACTGCTTCCGGGTAAGTAAAACTGCTTCCGGGTAAGTAATCTTTTTGTAAGCCCCGCCCACAGGCACCCGCCCCCGACGCCAAAACACTGCCTTTAGTTTGAAACCAAAAAGAAACGAAACCGTAAAAAAGAGAAGCGAATGTGAGAAAAAAAGCTGATAATAAAAAACCTTTGAAACACATAAAAACAATACAAGTGTTCAAAATTATGGATATTGGCATCAAAAACATGTTATGATTAAAAATAAATATTTTATTTTTGTCTTTGTTTGTATTTATTTGTTGCCAAAACTTGTTTCGGTGCCAATACAACTCTTTCTACAATGTCTTTTTTTCCCCCGATACTAAATCTTACTGGCAGAGTTGGAACGGTTCGAATCGGTTGCGAAATGTGGTGTTAGCAACTTTTTGATAGAGAATAAAAGCAGAAATTACTGGATAACCTGGAATTTTCGGACATGAAAATCGATTTAATAATGTGGGATAAGTAATCAAAGGAAAATACCGTGTAAACAGTGGTATTGAAAAGTGGTAAAACCGGGAATTTTTGGAACTTTGACAATTGTTGGTTTGAATGTCCAGGATTGTGCCGATGATTAAATTGTTTAAAAGTGATTGGGAAATGTGGAACATGAAATAATTGCCCAGTTAATTTCCAGCCGTAAAATGCCACAGAAATGTGGAATTCCTGTTAATTTAAAACGTTTGAGAGGAGTTTAAAAAATGGTAGCCCGTGTCATGGATGAGCAGAAGATTTCGATAGTTGAACGGTTTGAGTGGGATGACAATAGAGCGGTGATGACGTATGACGAATAAAGCCAGAGAGGGTGCGCACGCGCATGCGGCTCTATAACGTTCCGCTCGTAAGTGACGTCACCGGTTGAAAGGTTAGCGGGAGTCCTCCATCTTTGCTATTGCCCCGTCCCTTGCTCGACGTCCATACAGCCAAATAAAGTACATAAAAAGCGTTGCACGGTAAAGTATGCCATCTTCAATCATATACTTTGGCGTTTTGTTGATTTGTTCAACATAACATGTCGTCGTTAGTTTGCAGCAGAGCACTACATTGGAAACTTCAGTTGTATGCTAATGCTAACTGTTGGTTAGCGTCCTATTATTGTAGCATTACTGCACTTTCTTGGTACGATACATAGTTTCAAATGTTCTCCCTTTGTGTACGCTGATTTTCTCCGTATTTGTGCGGATTTCACCCTGTTTCACGATAGATTACTATAGTCTTAACCATAGAAGGTAAACGGTTAGTAAACACATGTGTTAACAAGGAACATTTAACAGTGAAATGTTGTTATAGCACAGCCCAATTTGCTCATTTACATTAAGTTATACATCTGTTTTTCATTTTACAGTTTCAGCCATGCAGCAGTGCGATAACTTCTGGACAAAGCTTGGCGAAGGTTTTGTGCAAGTGTACTACAACCAGTTTGACAACACCAACAGAATGGACCTAGTTAACCTATACGTGAGCTCGGGTTATATTTGTTGTATGCCTCAATAGATATGTTAATTATGGCCAATATGTCACCCATTTCTGCTCTTTTCTTAGGCTGAAGGTGCAACTATGACATGGGAAGGAAGCTTCTACCATGGGAGAGAAGCAATCGGTGCCAAACTTACGGTAAGTGTTGCATCTGTTGTAAAAGATAGATTACGCACCGTATTTTCCGGACTATAGAGCAGCACCAACTGATTTTAGAAAACATTTTTTCCCCATATATTAGCAGCACTGGACTGTAGGCCGCAGTTATATACATTGTGAAGTTAGTTATTTACATAGAAAGATTGTGTAATTGTTTATTTACATACCTTAATTGTTTCCAATTAAGGCTGTAAAACGGCTGATCAAAAAACAAGTCATCGTCTTAGACTAGGCTGACCATACGTCCTCTTTTCCCCGGACATGTCCTCTTTTGCGGGGCTGTCCGGGGTGTCCGGGCGGGGTTTCTTAAATGCCTCAAATGTCCGGCATTTTGAGTTAGGGTTGCGTGTATTTTTAATGTACGTCCAGGGTTAAGAAGGGGTTAAACAAAACAAACTGTGGAGGCGTGCGCACGCAGAAACATTCGTGAGGGAGGGGCAGAGACAGAGAGTGAGAGAGCTAGTGAGTGGAAAGACGAACTTGAGAAGAAGAAATGCCGAAATGTAAATGCAACTTCACGGATGATTTGTGGTAAAAGTATTCGTGTTTTCGCCATGGCCGTGATACATGGAAAGCAGAATGCACTGTGTGCCAAGCAGGAACGTATGAATCTGTGGCAAATAAAGGGGTTTAAAGATCTACAAGCCCATATCAACACTACAAAGCTCAAAACGGCTGTGGAGGGCGAGAGCTCGTCTGCTGTTTTTTGTTTAAATTTGATTAACTTGTTTTGAGGCATTATTTATGTTTAGATTATATACAAGAGGTTATTTTGAATATTTCTACCTGTGCACTTTTTTTTCGAAAACTGTGAATGTTACGGAATATGACTTACCGTATTTTGTTATACTGTCAACCAGTGCTGGCGTTAACACACTTTTTGTGTCTTTTTAACGCATTGAAATTAGAAAGGACGCAGATTTTTTTTTTACCATTTGCGGCCCACAGCTAATGTTTTATTTTTTTAAATTAATTAAGTAACGTTTATGACAACCTTTTTCCAAAACACAATCTAGAATGTGAGATATAACAGGATAATGCATACATTTGTCATTTGTTTTCAAAACGCTTACAAAAAAGTGGGACCCCTAAAATTTACTGTGGGACCCCATTTTTATGACTTAATGGGGTCCCTGGGACCTGGGAGAAAAAATGCTTTATATAAATAAATATATTATTTATAAAGCAAGTCAGAGTATCATTGGCAAATTTTCACCTAGTCCTGGCCTTGGCGTGCTGCCGCCTTGGCACGCATATACAGTGGGGCAAAAAAGTATTTAGTCAGCCACCCATTGATTGTCAATGGGTGGCTGACTATATACTTTTTTGCCCCACTGTATGTGTCCTCTTTTTGGGATTTCAGAATATGGTCAGCCTATCTTAGACCCACTAGCTGCAGAAGCTAGCTCTCTAATAAGCTTAACAAACACAATAACTCCACAGTGACATTTTGGTGAATTTACTGAGAAATTTGCAAATCTGATACATTACAAAAATAATAGATTATGTACCGTATTTTCCGGGCTATAGAGCAGCACCCACTAAATTTTAGAAAACCTTTTTTTCCCATATATTAGCCGCACCGGACTGTAAGCCGCAGTTATATATAATTAGTTATTTAAATAGAAAGATTGCGTAATTGTTTATTCACATACCTTAATTGTTTCCAATTAAGGCTGTAAAACGACTGATCAAAAAACAGAAATTATCGTCTTAGACCCACTAGTTGCAGAAGTTAGCTCTCTAATAAGCTTAACAAACTCAATAACTCCACAGTGACGTTTTGGTGAATTCACTGAGGAATTTGCAAACCTGATACATTACAAAAATAAAAGATAGATTATGTACTGTATTTTCCGGGCTATAGAGCAGCACCCACTAAATTTAAAAAACATTTTTTTCCCCGTACATAAGCCGCAGTTATATACATTGTGAAATTAGTTATTTACATAGAAAGATTGTGTAATTGTTTATTTACATACCTTAATTGTTTCCAATTAAGACTGTAAAACGACTGATCAAAAAACAGAAGTCATCGTCTTTGACCCGCTAGCTCTCTAATAAGCTTAACAAACTCAATAACTCCACAGTGACGTTTTGGTGAATTTACTGAGGAATTTGCAAACCTGAAACATTACAAAAATAATGCCATTGTAAGGTAATACTAACACAGACACTTGTCAACGTGTTAGCATTAGGGATGTCCGATAATGGCTTTTTGCCGATATTCTGATATTGTCCAACTCTTTAATTACAGATACCGATATCAACCGATACCGATATCAACCGATATATGCAGTCGTGGAATTAACACATTATTATGCCTAATTTGGACAACCATGTATGGTGAAGATAAGGTACTTTTTAAAAATAATAATAAAATAAGATAACTAAATTAAAAACATTTTCTTGAATAAAAAAGAAAGTAAAACAATATAAAAACAGTTACATAGAAACTAGTAATTAATGAAAATGAGTAAAATTAACTGTTAAAGGTTAGTACTATTAGTGGACCAGCAGCACGCACAATCATGTGTGCTTACAGACTGTATCCCTTGCAGACTGTATTGATATATATTGATATATAATGTAGGAACCAGAATATTGATAACAGAAAGAAATGGGGGGAGGGAGGTTTTTTGGGTTGGTGCACTAATTGTTAGTGTATCTTGTGTTTTTTATGTTGATTTAATAAAAAATAAAAAAACAATTTAAAAAAACCCGATACGGATAATAAAAAAAACGATACCGATAATTTCCGATATTACATTTTAACGCATTTATCGGCCGATAATATCGGCAGGCCGATATTATCGGACATCCCAAGTTAGCATATTAGTTAATGTTTCATTACATTACGATAGCATGTACAAATGTGCATGAAAACACTACTCCTGAAGGAATCAATAAAGTACTATCTTTGTGACTCTTTAGTAAGTATGAATTGTTTTATATTGTAAAACTTAGAAACGTTGCTTGGAGTGATGAGAAGAAACCATATGAGTAGAAACACTATGGACCACTAAGACGGAATGGCACTTGTACTTACGGTTAAAGGCACTAAACAGAAGGAAATACTGTAGATGTTTAACACGCAGCACCTGCAGTCAGCAAACTCTTCCAAAATATGGCGCCTTAGCACAAAAAAAAAATGTTTTAGTGCTGGCGGTCTTTTTTGAAATCTATTTGTTTAATACAAAACATTGGCTCGTGTGCACCGTTTCATAAGCCACAAGGTTCAAAGCTTAGGAAAAAGTAGCGGCTTATAGTTCAGAAAATATGGTACTCTTTTGATATAGCTACTTCAAGCTTTTCAAAGTGTGAAGTGCAGCACTTTAAGAAAAATAGAGAAAACCAACTTTATCCAAACCTGCCAATCTACCTTTAGTTATGTCAAATTAAATTGAGAGAGTAAACACTAAGTATTTGTGTGAAAAAAAAAATTCATTCGTTCAGATGAAACCAGTGTTATCAGACAAGTCTTAAGACAATTTCAGTGTTATACGGTAAGTATAATTTTCCTGTGATAAATATTGACAAAGTTATGAATGTTTAACCTGGTGAAAATGCACTAATTTATGATCAACCTCTTCAATACAAAGTCAAATTCAGATTTTAGGTGTGACCATTTTGTTAAAAATGTCATAACTTTCTTCATATTTTCCTCATTTTAAAAAGGTTGGTAACATTGGAAAGCTTGTTAAACAAAGAAACAGAAAATATTTGTAATTGATTCATGACATTAGTTTAGGAATTGACGGAAAATCTGAGTAAACACGATTGGCCTGACTCGACTTGTGACATGATTCACATCACAGTGACCAGGAAGAGGAAGTCAATGTGTCTAAAAAATCAGTGTGCGAATCTATCAATTTAAAATATATTTGGACTCACAGATACATGTATAACTTATACTTAAAATGGAATTCCAGTAACATTTTTACTCACAGTAGATTTTTTGCAGGGGAGTTTTGTTGAGTGTAAAAATGCCAAATTTTGTCGGAGCTTTGTGGCGCAAGTACTTGTCCATCCGAAAATTTTTGAATTTTTTACAAACAAGGGTATGTGTTTACGTCATGAGTACAGGCGTATAGTGGTGATGAAAACAACGCGAAGACAGTTGAACTCTGAAAACAGCAGTCCGATCGCTACTCATGATGAGCACTCAAACATGGAACGCTCTGAGTGATCACTGCAGAGAGCGAGCCAGTGGCAAATACACACATACCTTAAATATAGTCTTCGGTTTAGCAGAAAACACCCCAAAAAGGTTGTTTTAAGGCCTTCATTGTATTTTCTAAAGCAAAGTTGACCGTCACACTCTTTGGCAACTCACACTGTTGGGAATATTCTCTTGTGCGAGTCCTGAACAAATGGTACAAAACCAGTACGTTTTTTTCTGACTCGGCACTCACAGGTTGTCGTCGCAATTAATTCAGTCCGTGACTCGTCCCTGCCACGCTAGTCAATTAAGAGAATAAGCCATGTAGTATGTAATTAATTATGCTCCTGTTAGTCTGTGTTTTTATAAATGTACTAGCTCCATAGAAACAGCAACAAATATGTTTTTTTTGCCTCAAATCAACTCTCCGAGCTGAATCACTCGCTGTGTGACGGTTCAGCGTTTTCTGCTGCACGTGCTTGACGATGACCCACTGAATCACAGATGCTGAGTAAACAAACTACGTATAAAATGATGAGTCCCACTGAATGATGATTCAGTCACTAAATAATCATCCACAATAATCACAATCACTACGTTTCCATTCACTAAATTAGCCTGATTTCTCAAATAGTTTGTTTTTTTGTATTGTCACACCTGCATGTGAAGTCCGAGTGTCCATGCACTCTCTCTAATGCGACGATTGGTCATACGTTGTGTGCCTCCCGTACATTGGTGGGCGCTTATTTCTTTTTAGCACGGATTGATGTATTGCTTTTACGGCTGACCTATTGCGGCACACTAGGCATCAGCGGCTCCGTACAAGTAGTACTTTATGTCCGCTGTAATATCGGCTCAGATTGCAAATATTACGTCTCTAATGGATATGCTGTTGTTAAATAGCAGACAGCATCAAGGAAGGATCTTATATTGCGCTACGAACGTGACGGTACTACCAAGAATATTTGCAGGTCCGAAGCAAAGAAATCAGGCTGCAGAGAGTTTTTTTTAAGGAATTTTTGGACGAAGAATAATGGAAACTAAACAGTTGAATGTCTCAGAGTTCTTTCATAAGGCTCTGTGGAACGATTTGTGTAGACAGTTGTGTGGAATACAGAGTTATTCATCAGTTTGGAGCGCACAAATGCAGCGTGGAGTGATTTGTGCACGCTTTATTACTAGCCTTTAATATACCTGCCTCATTCTCTTTAATCTCATTCATATTTTGTTCAGGAGTCCGAATAAAGCCGGCATTCTACATTTCCTTGGCTACCGTCATAAATAAATGTGTTTCTTTTTTCTCCATTAGATTCACTGTAAAATGTTATCTTCTTTTACTTTGTGAAGGAAAAAAAGTCTCCTCTTCATTACAATTGTTGCTTCTGTTTTTATTGAATGGTATCTGCCTCCGGGTTTGTTCCGCGCGTTGAGACTGGCGCATGCATGATACGAAGGATCTCCTCCGGCGGTTGAGAGATCTGCTTTTCAGTCTCATAATCGAGGTAGGTTAGTCCGACTTTACAAAAACCGAACGCGATCAGATTAAGGTGTTTCCATAGTTTGTAGTATGCTTATTTTGAAATCCAAAGAGGTTCATTAGGTCTTCAAAAAAAATTTCCAATTTTGTTATTCTTATAGCCAGAACTCATGTGACAACCTCTGAGGAAGGCAACAGTTGTAGGCAAAACCGTCAGATACGGAAGTAAACACACAGGTCTGGCTTTAAGATTAACAAAATTGCATGCTTATTTAAAGCCGAGCTACTTGAGAAATCAGACTAATTTAGTGAACGGACACATACTCAGTGTGACCCTTAACTCACTGGTCTTTGGGAGTGGGGCCATCGACGTCGGCCAGTCAGGAAGAAATCATTAAAAACTGAATTTGTGTCTTTGTGAGCCTGTTGTCCTCTATTTTATATTTAATTATTTTATTTAATATTGAACTGTTTAATCTTTTTGTAATTTTGCACTTTGTTTTTTACATTAAGTTTTTATTTTGTCCAAAATAATTCACAGCTGTGAGCATTTCCTGCAGTGTATGCCACCTTTTAACCAGCAACAGGCGCTGTTGCACCACTTCTGCCATCACATATAGACTTGTTCATCCTACAACAGCGATATGGTGATCTCATTCAATTTGCATTAATATTGTTAGTAGTTGCAAAGGGAGACCACAGGCAGACAGAGAGACATGAGTGGTTGGCAAAAACTACACCATTAACTGTTGCAACTGTGGATATAATCAACTGAATGAAGGCAGCAGTTCATCAAGACAAGGTTAACTTATCGTTTTCATAATTGAAGAACCAATACTGTTACCTCTAAAATTGTGCAGAATTAACTTTTGCGTGTTATTAAATGGAAGTATATATTACATATGTGCGAGTCCCTACGCATGCGCCTTGTGACTGTTGACGGCTGGACTTGTGCTGTCGCCAATCATGTGCAACGTTCTACACATGCGCTTTTCTTGAGTGAATCTAGTGTATCTTGTGTAAGGTTCTGTACGTGTGCTCTCTGCTGACTGAATCAAGTGAATCGAGTGGGGGCAAGCCTTACCATGCAGTAACCATTTGCAATCTTTTGCGCATGTGTTTTGTGATGAGTGAATCAAGTAAATTGATTCACATTTACCGTCACTATTGTGTTGGTGATGGCATTTGTATGTGCATGCCCCGCTGTGGACTGGACTCCCGCTGATGTGTTGGATCCACTGTGGACTGGACTTTCACAATGTTATGTCAGACCCACTCGACATCCGTTGCTTTCGGTCTCCCCTAGAGGGGGGGGGGGGTTACCCACATATGCGGTCCTCTCCAAGGTTTCTCATAGTCATTCACCGACGTCCCACTGGGGTGAGTTTTTCCTTGCCCGTATGTGGGCTCTGTACCGAGGATGTCGTTGTGGCTTGTACAGCCCTTTGAGACACTTGTGATTTAGGGCTATATAAATAAACATTGATTGATTGATTGATGTATCTGCAGAGCTTGCCCTTCCAGAAAATTCAGCACAAGATTACAGACAAAGATGTGCAGCCCACGGTGGATAATAGCATCCTCATTATGGTGTTTGGACAGCTACAGGTAAGTCCTGCAGTGGGCCACTATTTGAGGAATTGTGTTCTGCAAACAATGAACAATACAGACCCATAGCCTGACGGTACATTTGTTTTATTTTATGCAACAGACTGACAACGATCTACCAATGGTGTTTCATCAAGTGTTCATGCTGAAGGCCCAGAACGGCAACTGGGTGTGCACGAATGACGTGTTCCGATTGGGTATACACAACATAGGTGTGTAGCAGTCAACGGCGCATCACGGCGGCGATGTCAATATGGAGGGCATTTTAATGTTCCTCAGTGTTTGCTGATTCTGCTGTTAATAATATATAATGTCATAGAGTTCCAGACGAGTAAACATTTCTTTTTTAGACTGCTGATGTCATGTGTCTGTGTTTTTGTGTGAGCGCTGAATGTTGAATCTAAGCCTAATTGTTCAATCTAACCCAAAATCTTAGCCGTGCCCACATCCCTGCCTCTTAGTACAGACACTCTTACTCCTTTCTTACTGCAGAAGAAGAAAACATGACAGATGCTTAATGACAAATAATTCCAATAAAGTTGCATTTAAAAAAAAATTAGCTCCAAACTGATTGTGCATGGTGTGTTCTGCATTTCGCGTTTGACAATGAATGGAATTGCTTCTAATTACACCGAGGAACACAGTCTTTTAGAATACACCTATCTCTATTTGTATGTGATTTTCATAATTACGCTGCGCTCCTACTTTATGATTGTGTCACATATGAACTGTACTATCACTGTAAACAACGCGGTCACTGTCATAAGTTTGCTGCAAGCAGCAGCCAGCTGACATCAGGCTCGCTTTGGATCAGTTCTAAAGAATATGTCTTAATTGTGAGCTAAATCGTAAAAACATGATCATAGTGAATGTGAAGTCATCATTTGGTCAGAGGTTTGGATACCTCGCATGTCGATATGTGCCTTTTAATATACTTATTTTCTATCTTCCTGCTCCTTGCAGCACGACACAGCACATTTGTCAGAGAAGTGTGATTTAAAATGAAGGAAAGATGACTTTAAATTTTAATTTTAAGATTTAAGGTTAGATTAAAACAATGTTTGTCCTGTCCAACTTCTCAGGCAAATTATATTTTTGATGTAGATGCCCATATCTTCTGTACAGATTTACTTTCCAAAAGTGAAGTGTGGGATACTTCTCTTGTTGCCTTATTTGTAGTTGACTTCATTAATTGGATTTTCTATCACAGGATGTGATAGAAAAAAGGAAGAGGGGGATAATACAGAGCGACAACGATAAAATCAACAAACGAACAGCATCAGCAAATACGATATGCACAAATATGATACAAAAAAACAATAGCAAAGAAGCAATTAGTAAAGTAAATATTAATAACATAGAAATAACAATGAACATTATTGCACTACAAATGGCTATAAAAATAGCACTATTGATAATAATAGTTACCTCTATTAACAATACAATTGTTTTAAATGCAACAATACATATATGTAATGAAAACTTGAATTATCAAAAAAGCGGACAAATGGCGGGGAAGAAAGAGACGTGAACTATCTCAACCATGTACATTGTTATAGTAAAAATAGGTTAAGCATTATCAGTGTGCAGTGTTTTACCCAGTTTCCTGTAGGGGGGAGAAACAGACAGGTGTTTTCGCTATATTTTTTGCTTTGAAAAATGTTATTGTGACAAAGTTGCAAACAGCACTTTTGAGTACAACCAAATATTTTCAGATTAAATGAGCAGGGGTTTGACCTGCTACTCTCATTTTAATAAACAGCTACGGTAGCCGAGGAAAGTAGCAACAATTGCAAACTCCGCAACACAGTAATATCAAGCCACAACACAACTTTCAGCTATAGCATGATTGCAAAAGCTACAACAAATACAAACGCCGAAACACAGCAATATAAAGACGGAACAGAAGGTGCAGTGAACCAGTTTCGGCAACGGACTGACTTCCTGAGGCGGAAAATTTAAAACAGTCTAATGAACGAAGCTTTTGTAATAATACTAATATACTATGTTCATTACACTGTTTTCAACTTTTAGCCTCACCCAGGGCCTCACGTACAAAGCTTGCGTACGCACAAAAACCTGGTACGCCCTTTTTCATGGCAAAGGGGAGATGTGTCAAAACTGACGTTGACATGTAAATGTGCGATGGCTCACGGCAACTTCATAGCTGGCGTACACACATTTCTACTGGCTGTGGATACTTTAGCTACACACAATAGTGATGCTGGATAACAGTTCACATGAAAAAGTGCCAACTTTTACTCCTCAGACTGATTGATGTGGCCATCACAGACATATGAACAAGCTCGCTGGGACCAGCAGGCATATTGTATGAACACAATTTTGTTTTAAAGCAGCACAAAGTAACTTTTCAACTTTCATAAAATATTTTAATAACTTTTGGGATGATACCTGGAATTACAACTAGTTGAATGACACCTCTGTCATGGCCTGAGAGCATCTGTATCGCTTTTCTTGGCAGTTAGCGACATTGAGGAGGGTGGCAGAACACTGCCACACAAAAAACTACAAATATGCTGACTTGCTTTACAGCATACGTCACTCCCCCTATCCCCATTCGTTAAAAAGACGGAAGTTGTTGCGAACGCCTGCGTGCCGCCAGAAAACTAAAAGAAGAAGAAGAATGCCTATGCGGGGACGGCGTGGCGAAGTTGGTAGAGTGGCTGTGTCAGCAATCGTAGTGTTGCTGGTTACTGGGGTTCAATTTCCACCTTCTACCTTCCTAGTCACTTCCGTTGTGTCCTTGGGCAAGACACTTCACCCTTTGCCTCTGATGGCTGCTGGTTAGCGCCTTGCATGGTAGCTCCCGCCATCAGTGTGTGAATGTGTGTGTGAATGGGTAAATGTGGAAATACTGTCAAAGCGCTTTGAGTACCTTGAAGGTAGAAAAGCGCTATACAAGTATAACCCATTTATCATTTATTTATATTATGTGCAATTACTGCTATCATGGCCAAAGCTCCAAAACAACCGAATAAACAAAAAGTTTTATCTGAAGAGACAAAAAAAGGAAAACGGAGCTTAAAAGGACAGTCAGGGTCAACATTGCCTCGGCTTTTATTCGCTGATGTGAGCTCCAAGACGAGAAATCTCAGACCAATGCTGCCTTGACTCTGTTCCTGCTGGACTACTAAGTGACTTTCGATTCTCAAATCAAAATCCATCCATCCATCCATTTCCTACCGCTTGTCCCGCTCAGGGTCGCATGGGGTGCTGGAGCCTACCTCAGCTGCATTCGGGCGGTAGGCAAGGACAAGTCGCAGACTCATTGCAGGGGCAACACAGATAGACAACATTCACACCCACATTCACACACTAGGGCCAATTTAGTGTTACCAATCAGTCTATCCACAGGTGCATGTCTTTGGTTTTGGAGGAAGCCGGAGTACCCGGAGGGAACCCACGCAGTCACGGGGAGAACATGCAAACTCCACACAGAAAGACCCCGAGCCCGGGATCGAACTCAGGACCTTTGTATTGTGAGGCACATGCACTAACCCCTGTGCTGCCCTCAAATCAAAATGATAATGCTAATATTAGCTATTGGAAATTTGCATGGTAGCAACAAATAGCCACCAACGTGATAGTCACTACTATTTACTTCAAAAAAACTCCCACCGGTTTTCTTTGCTTCGGACATGCATCCGCCCCAATACATTCTTGGTAGTAGCGTCATGTTGGTAGCGTAATCCAAGATCGTTTTCTTGATGGTGTCTGCCATTTAACATCAGCATAGCCATTAGAGAAGTAATATATGTGCCAATATTACAGCGGACATTGTAGTGGTAGGCTATGCCTACATATCCCAGGGTGCTTTGGGGCTGGGGCTTACTTCCTGAATGACTAGTAAACATGACAGCAACGCTAAAAAAAAAAAAAAAAAAAAAAAAAAGAAGTGTAAGCGAAAGATGATTGTAATACTATGTCAGAGTTATTCATTTACAGTGGTCTAAGTTCATCTAAAATGTTTGAATAAGTTTGCTTATTAGTTTGTGTTTGAATATGTTGTTGCTGAACTAAGAAGGGGAGGTGTAGTGGTAGGCTATGCTTACATATCCCAGGGTGCTTTGGGGCTGGGGCTTACTTCCTGAATGACTAGTAAACATGACAGCAACGCTACCTCTCTGTGTCCCTGAGCCATTCTTTATACAGACATCATGTCAGTATGCGCTATACGCTAGTCCATCCATCCATCCATTTTCTACCGCTTGTCCCTTTTGGGGTCGCGGGTCAGCTGATCATAGGGAAATGTCGTCCACTGGCGCTGCCATAATCGACCAAAACTGAAAGTTCTTAACTGGGGCTTTATGTTACACTAATTATATTTTTATATAAGGCTTTGGATTTTTCCCGGAAGTCTCCCACAATGCATTGCCAGAATCCATTTTGAAAGGCGCAAAACTTAGGAACTACTAGGAGAAAAATAACACTGCACAAGCTGTGATGCCATGGTGAAATACTGCAAGTCATTGGATCATAAGTCCCTTTGTCGTTACAAGGAGAAAACGGCCGTAATTGGATGCAAGGATTCCTACCAGATCGACAAGTCTGAGGGGAGCAGAGACCCCGACATCCTCCCCGAGGTCTCATACCCAGACTTGGTGAAAAGTAATTTCCCAACCGGGCCCATTTTACACTTTAAAGGACTTTCAAAACTATAAGAGCCTTGAAAGCTAGGACCGTTTTGTTTGTAGATGGGTTTGTGATGTTTGTGTTTTTCTGCATAAACCCAGTGGACATAAGAACCCAGGAAAGAATACAACTGCGGCCATTTCTCAGGCCAGGTATGACAGTGTTTTCAAGATGGTGAAAGAAGACAAACGGGTTTGTTTGGCAGTGGTGAAAGAGTCCAGTGCAGACTACGTGCCAATAGTCTTCAAACTATGTACCCACATTTTTTTTGTGAACTGACAAGTGAGATGGAATGTCTCGTGACACTCTGTTGGTTTGAAATCAGCACTTCAGTCATCAACAATTGCATCTTCAGAGAAATGGACATTGAAACAGTGTAGGACTGACTTCGTAGGATATGTACAGAGAGCAGTGAACAAAGTGAGTTCAGAAAGCATAAGAACAAGTATATACATTTGATTATTTACAATCCGGGGAGGTGGGATGTGGAGGGGGGAAGGTATTAGTCAAGTGTTCTTTTAGTGCGGTTTTGAAGGAGGGTAGAGATGCACTTTCTTTTACACCTGTTGGGAGTGCATTCCATATTGATGTGGCATAGAAGGAGAATGAGTTAAGACCTTTGTTAGATCGGAATCTGGGTTTAACGTGGTTTGTGGAGCTCCCCCTGGTGTTGTGGTTATGGCGGTCATTTACGTTATGGAAGTAGTTTGACAAGTACTTCTGTGTCAGGGAGGTGTAGCGAATTTTATAGACTAGGCTCAGTGCAAGTTGTTTTACTCTGTCCTCCACCCTGAGCCAGCCCACTTTGGAGAAGTGGGTAGGAGAGAGGTGTGATCTGGGGTGGAGGTCTAAAAGTAACTTGACTAGCTTGTTCTGGGATGTTTGGAGTCTAGATTTGAGGGTTTTGGAGGTGCTAGGGTACCAAGAGGTGCAATGTTTAAATGTGAGGGAGTCGTCAATTAAAACACCAAGGTATTTATATTCATGCACCACTTCTATGATATTCCCTTCAAAGCTACAAACTACAAAGAGAGAACATCCATCCATCCATTTTCTACCGCTTGTCCCTTTTGGAGTCGCGGGGATCCTATCTCAGCTGCATTTGGGCAGAAGGCGGAGTACACCCTGGGACAAATCGCCACCTCATCACAGATAGACAGACAACATTCACACTCACGTTCACACAATAGGGCTAATTTAGTGTTGCCAATCAGCCTATCCCCAGGTGCATGTTTTTGGAAGTGGGAGGAAGCCGGAGTACCCGGAGGGAACCCATGCAGTCACGGGGAGAACATGCAAGCTTCACACAGAAAGAGCCCAAGCCCAGGACCTTCGTATTGTGAGGCACATGCACTGTTCTACCGTTCAAATCCAGGCCAATAAAATACAAAGAAAATACAATGATCTAGATGAATGAGAACATTCATACATACAGAGAAAATCCATGATGATTGGTTGGTGTTTGTATGATGAGTCACAGTTGGCTAAGGTTAGAGCGACACATTACGGACTGGCCAATCAGAGGCAAGATAAGGTGGGTCATCGAAACTAGTAAGCAAAATCATAACAGTCACGCACTCATGTCACATGACGACGAGGGAGTCGGAGACAGAGGGACGATTCAAGCTGACAACTCAAAAAAATAACCTATCCATCCATCCATTTTCTACCGCTTGTCCCTTTTGGAGTCGCGGGGGGTGCTGGAGCCTATCTCAGCTGCATTTGGGCGGAAGGCGGGTACACCCTGGACAAGTCACCACCTCATCGCAGGGCCAACACAGATAGACAGACAACATTCACACTCTAGGGCCAATTTAGTGTTGCCAATCAACTTATCCCCAGGTGCATGTTTTTGGAGGTGGGAGGAAGCCGGAGTACCCGGAGGGAACCCACGCAGTCACGGGGAGAACATGCAAACTCCACACAAAAAGATCCCGAACCCAGGACTACTCAGGACCTTCGTATTGTGAGGCACATGCACTAACCCATACTTGAAAATGGCAGAGGGATTCTTTCCTGCAGATTAGATTTTTCCTTTAGTAATAAAGAAGACATCCAGGAAACCCACAATAATGTGTGTCCTTGACCATGACAAATGTATGCATTTAGTGAAAACAATGCCCAAAACCTTATTTTTTAGTGTTTTACTCTGTAAACCAAATTCATAACTGCTCTCTTCATTGAAGACGTCCAACACAAATTTAGGAACACACATTAAGGTGAGTTGAGTTCATAAAAAGTTTTACTGTACATAACCATTACCAACCGTTCCCAAACAAGTCATTGTTTTGTTTTTCTGTCAAGATATCGATAAATGCTTTTTATTTACTGTATAACATAGGGGTGGGCAAAAGAAAAGGCAAACTAAATAAATAAATACAGTGGCATGTGGGGACCCCTAGAGGTAGTTGTAGGGTGTCCCCAGCTAAATGACAGATAGTTAATAGTAATGGACCCTTATTGGGTACACTCTCAGTTACATTAACATTGATATTATACATGTAGGCCCATAGATATAAACACCGTTAAATGTAGTTTTGATGTAGCAAGCTACTTTTGCCGTGTAGCTTGTAGTGTCGCTTGCAACAATTCTCAGGGGATAGCTTCCCCTGTAGCTCAGCTACATTTATTCGGGAGTAACTTGTAGCTTAGCTTACTACATTTTCCAAGTAACTTGCCCACCACTGCCTAATGGTTACAACAATTTGTATTGTATTAGTTTTGAAAATGTAAAATATCAAATAGGCCCCTGCATGCTTTCAATTTCCGATGACTGGCCCTCAGTGAAAAAAGTTTGGACAGCCCTACATTAGATGTGCAGGTGTTCCTAATGTTGTGTCCAGCAATGATTTGCATCGCCATGACTGACCGCTAGAGGCCCCTCTGCTTTCCAGTCACTTTAAAAATGGCTGACATATAACAGCACACCATCAGGTCTCCACCAGGACTCTTATAAAAGTTATCAGGAATGGCACCGACGCAGACAAACAAAGACATGGGGAAGACAGACAAGCACAGAGAGCCGGTAAGATGTATGTTAACGTCATCGTAGCCATTGACTAGCATCGAATGCTAATGCTAGCTACGTGCTACAGCAGCGAACAACATAATTGTCCGCACATTATTGTTATTAAGTTCATCATGACGTAGAACACGGAACTCTGTGATTTTATTCCTGATTCAAATATTTGTATATGTAATGGAAGTGGCACAATGTTGTGCGTATATTTCCAATGTCATTTGTGTTGGTGGAGTAGGTCGCCGTCATTATATTGAGCAGGCGCAGTTAGCTTCTAACTTAATGAAAGTATGAGAAAACCTTTGTATTAGTACAAAATGGTGGTTATTCAAGTTAACTTATGAACAAAGTTTATTTGTAACAAAATGTGCTTAAATATAATGCATAATTGTTGATGACTGAACCCCCCCGACCCCAAAAGGGACAAGCGATAGAAAAAGGATGGATGGATGGATGAAGTGCTGATAGCAATTAACCAAACCCCCCCCCCCCGCCCCAACCCCCTCCAAATCCCACCCCCCGGATTGTAAATAATGTAAATAATTCAATGTATATACTCTGATGATTAACTTGTGTGATGACTGTATTTTATGCTGATAGTATATAATTGTACCATGAATTGATTAACGTGGACCCCGACTTAAACAAGTTGAAAAACTAATTCGGGTGTTACCATTTAGTGGTCAATTGTACGGAATATGTACTGTACTGTGCAATCTACTAATAACAGTTTCAATCAATCAAAAAACTCCAATCAACTGTCAGACGGCCACATCATTAGGTACACATGTAAATAAGTCAAACAATGTACAGTACTATTATGATCCAGTTTAAAGGCCTACTGAAACCCACTACTACCGACCACGCAGTCTGATAGTTTATATATCAATGATGAAATCTTAACATTGCGACACATGCCAATACGGCGGGGTTAACTTATAAAGTGCAATTTTAAATTTCCCGCTAAACTTCCAGTTGAAAATGTCTATGTATGATGACGTATGCGCGTGACGTCAATCGTTGAAACGGGAAGTATGCGGACACATTGAATCCTATACAAAAAAACTCTGTTTTCATCTCAAAATTCCACAGTATTCTGGACATCTGTGTTGGTGAATCTTTTGCAATTTGTTTAATGAACAATGGAGACTGCAAAGAAGAAAGTTGTAGGTGGGATCGGTGTATTAGCGGCGGACTACAGCAACACAACCAGGAGGACTGAGAGGTGGATAGCAGACGGGGTAGCCGCCGAACTCACCTTAACTTCCTCCGTCTCCGGGCCGCCGAACGCATCTGTGATCGGGTGAAGTCCTTCGTCGCACCGTCGATCGCTTGAACGCAGGTGAGCACGGGTGTTGATGAGCAGATGAGGGCTGGCTGGCGTAGGTGGATAGCTAATGTTTTTAGCATAGCTCTGTGAGGTCCGGTTGCTAAGTTAGCTTCAATGGCGTCGTTAGCAACAGCATTGTTAACCTCCGCCAGGCTGGAAAGCATTAACCGTGTAGTTACAGGTCCATGGTTTAATAGTGTTGTTGATTTTCCATCTATCCTTCCAGTCAGGGGTTTATTTCTTTTGTTTCTATATGCAGTTAAGCATGATGCTATCACGTTAGCTCCATAGCTAAAGTGTTTCGCCGATGTATTGTCGTGGAGATAAAAGTCCATGTGAATGTCCATTTTGCGTTCTCAACTCTCATTTTCAAGAGGATATAGTATCCGAAGTGGTTTAAAATACAAATCCGTGATCCACAATAGAAAAAGGAGTGAGTGTGGAATCCAATGAGCCAGCTTGTACCTAAGTTACGGTCAGAGCGAACAAAGATATGTCTTGCACTGCATTCTAGTCCTTCACTCTAACGTTCCTCATCCACGAATCTTTCATCCTCGCTCAAATTAATGGGGTAATCGTCGCTTTCTCGGTCCGAATTGCTCTAGCTGCATTGAAAACAATGGGGAAATGTGAGGAGCCTTTCAACTGTTAAAGTTAAAGTTAAAGTACCAATGATTGTCACACACACACTAGGTGTGGTGAAATTTGTCCTCTGCATTTGACCCATCCCCTTGTTCACCCCCTGGGAGGTGAGGGGAGCAGTGGGCAGCAGCGGTGATTTAACCCCCAATTCCAACCCTTGATGCTGAGTGCCAAGCAGGGAGTTAATGGGTCCCATTTTTTTATAGTCTTTGGTATGACTCGGCCGGGGTTTGAACTCACAACCTACCGATCTCAGGGCGGACACTCTAACCACTAGGCCACTGAGTAGGTTGACGTCACGCTACTTCCGGTACAGGCAAGGCTTTTTTAATCAGCGACCAAAAGTTGCAACTTTATCGTCGATGTTCTCTACTAAATCCTTTCAGCAAAAATATGTCAATATCGCGAAATGATCAAGTATGACACATAGAATGGATCTACTATCCCAGTTTAAATAAAAAAAAAATCATTTCAGTAGGCCTTTAAGTGCAAATTGTTTATAAAGTGAAGGAAGAAGAATCCTGATAAACATCTTGAACCTAATCGGGAAATTAGATAATCTATTGGATCTCATTATGTGAATCATAGCTATTCATTGATGACAACTTCAAGTTTTATTCATTTACTCATTTACAGGGTAGGGGTAGGAATAAATAAGCTGTGCTGTTATGACAAACTGGAATTACTTAATGTACCATATTGTAACTTTGTGCATGTTGGAAATGAACTAATACCATAACTGTAACCCAAGAATGGCCTGAAGGAAAATGGAGCCTGCCAGAATATTTCAGAGACAGAAGAAGAACCTTTGCTGCGAGAGAACCCCAGACGCTTTGTCATCTTCCCCATCCAGTACCCTGACATCTGGAGGATGTATAAGAAGGCTCAAGCTTCTTTCTGGACAGTCGAGGAGGTAAATAATGCTATTTTGTCGGTATAGCGGTATAGCTCGGTTGGTAGAGTGGCCGTGCCATCAACCTGAGGGTTGCAGGTTCGATTCCCGCTTCCGCCATCCTAGTCACTGCCGTTGTGTCCTTGGGCAAGACACTTTACCCACCTGCTCTCAGTGCCACCCACACTGGTTTAAATGTAACTTAGATATTGGGTTTTCACTATGTAAAGCGCTTTGAGTCACTAGAGAAAAGCGCTATATAAATATAATTCACTTCACTTCACTTTGTCACATCATCATCCAAAGCAGTAGTTTTCAAACTTTTTTCACCAAGTACCACCTCAGAAAACCCTTGGCTTTCTTAAGTTAGAGATGGCTCTTTGAAAGGAGCTGGATCTTGTTCCTTTCAAAAAGCTGTTCAAAAGCCTGGCTTGTTATTATAGTTAGTTTTTTAATACAAAAATCAATCACTGGTAGCAGTTAAAGTATAAAATGTGGTTCAGAATAATGTACATCTATACAAATATTTGTAATTTGTAATATTCTATAAGGCGGTGCACATCCACATGCTTTGACAGTGACACCCAGTATTGGGTTAGTTACTGAAAACCAGTAACTAGTTACAGTTACTAGTTACTTTATTTCAAAAGTAACTCAGTTACTAACTCAGTTACTTACACCAAAAAGTAATGCGTTACTGTGAAAAGTAACTATTTAGTTACTTCTTTTTTTTCTTCTTTTCTTTAAGGCTCCCATTAATGCCCTTTTAGCCTTCATTTCAGTACTGTTATTGCACTGGAGAATAATACAATGTGTTGATCAACTTGACATGCATTTGCATCACTGAACTCTGCTAAGCAATGTGGTCTACATACAACACACAAAGACAAGGATATGTTTCAAAGGGCCAATTTATTTCAGGCCAGAACAAATTGACAAAACTATTTTAAATAGTTGCAACATAATGGCACTTTAACTTTAAGTAGATAGGATATTTGATCCAAGACACAACTTACATTTAACTAAAATGTTATTTTCTTTGTGCTCGACAAAAGAAAAGTATTGAGAATGTCTCCATGTTAAAAAAACTCGACTTCTGGCTTCGCCATGATGTCTTGTTAGTTGTTATGAGAGTAGCGTGTGTGTGTGTGTGTGTGTGTGCGTGTGTGCGTGGCCCTTTAAGATATGACAGCAGGTGTGATGAGTGACGTCAGTGAGTGAGTGGGCGAGAGAGGTGAGGGAACGGCGACAGTGAGTGCGTGCAGGTGCTATAGCTTGGTAGATGGCTGCGTCCAATAAAGTCACAAAGTTGCAACAAACCGCCGACCCTCAGCTGTAAAGACCCACTTCCGGGTAAAGTGAAGGTTGTTAGCCCCGATCGAAGTACATAGGCCCTGGAGGAACGTCTTCCCTGCGCCCCTCAACTACGGTATGGGAGCCCCCCGCCCCCACCCACAGAAAGCACGCCTCTTCTTTTCCACCGCAGCGCTGCAATAAAACACACTCAGATCTTCTGTTTTTAGCCGATACTACATAAAAAAATAACGTAAAATAACGCAGTAACGCATCATGTAGTAACGGTAACTGAGTTACTGAATATAAAAAATAACGCGTTAGATTACTAGTTACCGCCGAAACTAACGGCGTTACAGTAACGCGTTACAGTAACGCGTTACTTTGTAACGCGTTAGTCCCAACACTGGTGACATCACTCGTTATTTTTTTTACTCACCAAAAAAAACTTTACAGCACAAGAACATTTTTAAAATACAGAAAAAATACTAGGGTTGCACAAAAAATTCACAATACAATTGCAATTCTTATTCATCTTGATTCTAAAACAATTCATAATGTTAAAAAATCTATTTAAATTACAAGAATACACTTTTAGGCCATCTCAATGCACTAGAAGGAGCTTTTCTAACCCGTAACCTGTTTGAAAAAGTTTTCATTATAATTATAATATCAAATTAAATCGAATATCGGTTTAGATCGTGTTGAGTCTGGAACTGATTTTGAATGGAATTGTTATCCCAGAAATCAGAATCGGATCGAACGGGTAGGTGCCCAAAGATTAAGAACCCTAAAAAACACATAAATATCCATGCATCCATCCATTTTGTCCATTTCAGGATCGCGGGGGGTGCTGGAGATAAGAACAAAATAATAAAAAGTTTGAACTTGAACTACTTCAGAACAGTGAACCAGAAACGAAAAATTCAATTTAAAAAAATAAATACAAATAAAAACTAAAAACATCCATCCATCCATCCATTTTCTTCCGCTTATCCGAGGTCAGGTCACGTGGGCAGCAGCCTAAGCATAGAAGCCCAGACTTTCCTCTCCCCAGCTCCTCCCGGGGGATCCCGAGGCGTTCCCAGGCCAGCCGGGAGACATAGTCTTCCCAACGTGTCCTGGGTCTTCCCAGTGGCCTCCTGCCGGTCGGACGTGCCCTAAACACCTCCCGAGGGAGGCGTTCGGGTGGCATCCTGACCAGATGCCCGAACCACCTCATCTGGGTCCTCTCGATGTGGAGAAGCAGCGGCTTTACTTTGAGATCCCCCCGGATGGCAGAGCTTTTCACCCTATCTCTAAGGGAGAGCCCCGCCACCCGACTGAGGAAACTCATTTCGGCCGCTTGTACCCGTGATCTTGTCCTCTCGGTCATAACCCAAAGCTCATGACCATAGGTGAGGATGGGAACGTAGATCGACCGGCGAGAACCATGGACTAATTAAAAATTAAAATAATTTAAAAATGTGAATCCAAATGATGCTATGCTTCCTTTTGACTCTGACTCATTTTATAGTCCAGTTACCAGTTGGGTAACTGGACGGCTAACAAACGAATGCCTTGCAACTGCAAACTCATCATTCACTCAAAAGAGCCGTTTAAAATACGTGATTCATTCGCGAACATCACATCTCTACTGCAAGTACCCCCCATAATGACCAACAATAAAATACATTAGCATAGTAGGCCTAGCTATTCATTAAAAACAAGACAGAGGTTTTATTTAACAATTATATTTAATATTTTTGGCCACTGTAACATTACACACAACGCACAAATATCATCAACAATGATACTCCATTTACGGACTTCTTTGGCGTAGCACTAGATGAGGCCCGAGTACCACTACACAGTTTGAGCACCACTAATCTAAAGTATTATATGTTTGTACTTTTAATGCTGCTGATGTCTTCCAGGTGGACCTTTCCAAAGACCTGCCTCACTGGGACCGACTAAAATCAGAGGAAAAGCATTTCATCTCTCACATTTTGGCCTTCTTCGCGGCCAGCGACGGCATCGTCAATGAGAACCTGGTGAGACTTCAATGCATGTTGTGACATTAAACTTGTCATCAAGAGATGACTATTTTATGTTATTTGCAGGTGCAAAGGTTCTGCCAGGAGGTGCAAGTCCCTGAAGCGCGCTCCTTCTACAGCTTCCAGATCCTGATAGAAACAGTTCACTCAGAGATGTACAGTATGCTCCTCAACACTTACATCCAAGACCTGCAGGAAAGGTAAACCTGGTTTTGTCTTTTTATGAACGTTAACATACACCGTTCTACGTCTTCAGAGCAACAAAGTAAAAGCTTTAGGGAACGTTGCTAGAATGAACAATTTACTTTTACAATGTGCACCTGTTCATAACAGGATACACCCAGACCGCTTAAACAACAGTTATGTGGTTTTAGCACCTGTTGCATCCTCTCATTTTAGACTCAAAACAGCAATTTCAGTTTGTTTCTTTTATGCGTGAAAAATAGTTACGGTATATTAATTGACAAGAAAATACAGTAAGCAGAGTTTTTCAATACTAAAATTATAATAAATAAAAGTAATTAAATGTATTTTCCTGTGATGAGGTGAGGTGGCGACCTCGAAAGGGACAAGCAGTAGAAAATGGATGGATGAAGTTTTCACGAAAAAGCCTATATTTATTGAATCAAAAATATTGAAATTCAACAAATTGGTGAATTTGCAAACTGCTAAAATTATGTACAAAGCAAACTATAACCTGCTACTCAAGAATGTACTATAATTCTTCTCAACAAAAGGGACTATTGGGGCTATTTAATATTTAACACTACATCATATCAAAATTATGAGGGTTCCCTCCGGGTACTCCGGCTTCCTCCCACCTCCAAAGACATGCACCTGGGGATAAGTTGATTGGCAACACTAAATTGGCCCTAGTGTGTGAATGTGAGTGTGAATGTTGTCTGTCTATCTGTGTTGGCCCTGTGATGAGGTGGCGACTTGTCCAGGGTGTACCCCGCCTTCCGCCCGATTGTAGCTGAGATGGGCTCCAGCAACCCCAAAAGGGACAAACGGTAGAAAATGGATGGATGGATGGCATATCAAAATGACATCATATCAAAATTGTCCATGAATTAAACTACACTAGATTGATAATTTTATTGGCATTGTAAATAAATATAATACAATTTAATTTGCAGCACAAGGTGAAACCCATAAAAAGTGTATAAAATAACTAAATATTAACAAAATAAATTATGGTATAATACAGTCATACTTCACATCCACATTACACACATGCATCCAAGCAAATAGTGCTCAAAAATATATGATCATAAAATAAGCCATATCTGTATTTTTTAAAATTGTGCTCAAAAAAATCAATTGGTGCTACGTATAAACCAATGGTTCTCAAACTTTTTTTGTCATTCCCCACTTTGGACAAGGGGGAGTTTTCAAGCCCCATCTGTCCCAATCGCCCCAACAGAACGCTAATGCTAAGCTTAACATTTTAAAAGTTATTGAACATCAAGAAACATCACCCCGAAGGGAATAAGCGGTAGAAAATGGATGGATGGATGGATCAGGTAACATCAAGTTGTATACATTCAAACTCAATAACATAAAATAACATCAAGTTCAATAATAAATGAAATAACTGTGCAGCTGTGGTATAACTTGTATCATGTTCAATAATAAATAAAATAACTTGCATCAAGTTCAATAATAAATAAAACAAAAGTGTTATAACTTGCATCAAGTTCAATAATAAATCAAAAAAAGTGTTATAACTTGCATCAAGTTCAATAATAAATCAAAAAAATTGTTATAACTTGCATCAAGTTCAATAATAAATCAAATAAAAGTGTTATAACTTGCATCAAGTTCAATAATAAATCAAATAACTTGCATCAAGTTCAAAAATAAATCAAATAAAAGTGCCCCTTTGCAATCTTTGCAAAAAAAAGGAGGAGCTGTCACGCCAAATTTCTTCCCCCTACAAAAACCTCCCCCCCCGCCCCCATTTACTTCCGGGGCTGCGTCCAATAAAATCACAAAGTTGCCGGGGGTCCTTAACCGGCACGCGACTGTCCTGTTTCGCGCCTGTACAAAAAAAAACAATAATCGATTTCTTCAGATTCCAGCAGCTGTCAAAGACGAAGTATCCTTCCAGCGACGGGCAGTCAAAGCCGACGTGCTATCGATCGCTGTCAATGACGTAAGAGGAAACATGACCACGGAAGTAAATGGGGGGGATTTTTGTAGGGGGAAGAAATTTGGCGTGACAGCTGCAATGAGCCTGTTTTGCACTGCACAGCTTTTCAAATCGGGGTTGCAGGCTTGACACTGCCACTGTCAAAACCTCATTGAGTTCGGGGCTGAGCTGCCTTGACGCGAGTGCTTCCCGGTGAATGACACAGTGTGTCCAATGCGCATTTGGCGCAACCTCTTTATTAGAGCCTGCAGCCCGTTTCTTGACCCTGCCATGGTCTGTGCGCCATCAGAGCAAAAGCCCACACAGTTTTCCCATTTAAGGTCGTGTTCTTTGAGGAAACTGTCCATTATCTTGAACAGCTCATCAGCAGTGGCTCTATTTTTTATGTATTTGCAAAACAGCAAATCCTCGCACAGTGACTCGCCATTCACAAAGCTTCCGCTTCGCCCCGCCCCCATTAGTTACTGTTGCTATTGTCTGTCAAACTTTCGCTCCTACCTAGAAATTTAAAGCCTACAGGAAAAATAAGTAATTTACATTTATTTATATAGCGGATTTCACAGACAGAATCACAAAGTGATTTACAGTGTGTATAGAAAATGAAAGCATAGTAAAAAGAAAAAATCTAAGAATATAATTTAAAAAAAATAAATTTAAAGTGACATTTTTTCCCGTTCCTCGCGCCCCACCTGTCATGTCTCTATTCCCCACCAGTGGGGCGCACCCCACACTTTGAGAAACGCTGGTATAAACTATCAAAGATTCTATTCCTACATTGTAATTGATGAAAGATCAAATCAAACACATATTGTTTTTCTGACATCTGTATCCATCCCAAAAATGGATCAATATGTTTGAACAGCTTGTGGTCAAATTTATAATTAATAATAGAGTATTTAAAAAATCCCAGTAAAATTGTAATGAAAATGCTATTAAAATGAATACTACATTACAGTATAAATAAAAAAGCAAAAGCTAATTTACACCATTTAAAAGTCTGTTTACTGTCTAAAAAGTGGTTTAGTTCTAATATTATGATTACGTAATTTTAGTGCTGCACTATTAATTATTTTTACTAAACGAGTAATCTTTCGATAGTTTTTTGTATTAATTGAGTAATCGGATAAAACACACTTTGTAGCCCCAATTCGTATTTTAGTGAAAATATTTTAAATGAAAAACGATTTTTCTGCTTGCCATAACTTTCATAAATGTTTTCTTATACATGTACATCATCATCAACACTAAAATTGCACATTTAACATTGCATTACATGACAAGCATTAATTAAAAAAAATTGCTGCCCCAGAGATCTTGACACCCACACAGCATTGCTCTCGTGTGCGCTCTATTGTAGGACCGTGCGGAAACTATGTACGCGTATTTAAAGTTCCAGGCACTCCATGCTGTCCGGATTTATAAATGTTATTAGTTACACTCATTAAACGATTATTCAAGCAACAGAATATACATCGGAGCTTTTTTCTAATCGTTGCAGCCCTACAGCTTAAAATACTTTCCAAAATAATAAAACCAAACTCTTATTATGATACATAATAAATTAGTAGCTCATCAACCAAATTGCTAAATTCATTTTTGTGTTTGAAAATGCTGAGAATAAACTTGATGTATTGACTTTGTGTTTCTGTCCAGGGAGTATTTATTTAATGCCATCCAAACCATGCCGTGTGTGAAGCGCAAGGCAGACTGGGCTCTCCAGTGGATAAATGACAGCCAGTCCACATTTGGTGAAGAAGAATCACATGCAATTCATTAAAAACCAGGCATCTAACCGTATTTATTAATATTATTTTTGTTGTGCTGTCAGGGGAGAGAATCGTGGCCTTTGCGGCAGTGGAGGGCATCTTCTTCTCCGGCTCCTTCGCTGCTATCTACTGGTTGAAGAAGAGAGGCCTTATGCCCGGCCTCACCTACTCGAACGAGCTGATCAGTCGAGATGAAGTAGGAAGAAGCTTTGGAAAGTGAAACTAACAAATGGTGGTAGATGTGTGGAATGTGCTAATATGTCTCCTGTAGGGACTCCACTGCGACTTTGCCTGCCTGCTGCATAGCTACCTCCAGAAAAAGCCCTCAGAGGACCGGGTGAAGGACATCATCACCAAGGCTGTTAGCATTGAACAGGTCAGCAAGTGCTGTCTTTCGGAAGAGCTTAACCTTAAGTTACCAGTACCTAATCTTTTTGTCATGCTGAGACAGGAGTTCTTGACGGAGGCCTTGCCAGTGGATCTCATTGGAATCAACAGCTCTCTGATGAAGCAGTACATCGAATTTGTGGCCGACCGCCTCCTGGTTGACCTGGGATTAGCCAAGGTACGTCTACAACCCCTGGCAAAATGATGCAATCAACAGTATTGGAGGATGTTCATTCAGTTGTTTAATTTAGTAGAAAAAAGCAAATAACAGACATGACACAAAACTACAGTAATTTCAAATGGCAACTTTCTGGCTTTAAGAAACACTAAAAGTAATCCAGAAAATAAAGTGTAGTAATCAGTAACATGTCTGTGGATGTTTTCATTCATCCAAGTCATTGTATCCTTATCGATTGCAGCTGGACTGTTTGGTTTGTCTAAAAGTAATCAGTAACAGTTTCATTTTTAGATTAAGCAGAGCAGTGTTAATTACGTTGACTAATAATTTTTGTCTTAGTTATCGTCAACCTATTTTCCTCTGACGAAGATAAGAACGAGTTTTGTCTTGTAGATGGGTAGGACACGTTGGGAATATAGCCCATCACAGCGCTTTAACAGCGTACATATTAAAGAGGGCCCATAGTTAGTTACGAAGGAGAGCCAATCAGATACTTTTCTTTGGGAAATCAGGAAGTTTGATTTCTCACCACCAAAACAGAAATGTATGGATCATCACAGCGCTTTAACAGCGTACATATTAAAGAGGGCCCATAGTTAGTTACGAAGGAGAGCCAATCAGATACTTTTCTTTGGGAAATCAGGAAGTTTGATTTCTCACCACCAAACCAAAAATGTATGGATTTAACATGTTCAACATCAAAGTACGTATGTGTACACCTGGGAGAAAGTGACGAGGACACATTTCATTTTTGATGCTAGGATGCCATCAGCAGGTGACATCTACACAACTGTAAGTTAAAACTGATTGTACTGTATTACTTCTTTACAAACAATTATAAAGTAATTTTCTCTGCCTCAAGGAATCGTTTGTTTCAGTGATACTCAAACTGTAGTGCGTGTACCACTAGTAGTATGCAGACTCCATCCAGTGGTACGCCAAATCCGGATTAGTTGATTAAAGCACAGTGTTTTATTTGTCTTTATTCAAACACAGTGTTACTGTTCAAATTGTGTGTAACAAATACATTTGTTAAATGAAACACCTGCCTTGTTTTTAATGAATACTTAGGCCCACTATAATTCTGTATTTTAATGTTGGTCATCATTGTGGTACAGACCCAAGTTTTTTCTGAGGTGGTACTTGGTGAAAAAAGTTTGAGAACCACTGGTTTATTTAGTGGTAAATCAAAAATAACTTTTAATGTGGTCCAGCGCGCTTACGTCACACGCGCCAAAAAGTCTCGAGGATGTGGGAACCATGTTTCCTATTTATTTATTTATTTATTTATTTGAAGTGGACATTTACGAACAAATGAAAGGCTTCAGCCCCCCGCCCCCTGTGAACCCAAAAGGGACAAGAGGTGGAAAATAGATGGATGATGGATGGATGTGTATTTGTTGCTTCCCGTTTGGCTGCGTTCATAAACAAATTATGATAAAAGCATGCATCGTAACTCAGTTTCACAACACACATACACACCTGCTTTGATGAGTTGAGCATATCATTTTTTTTTTTTTAAGTGTCTTAAAGATATTTATTGGCATTGACTTGTGTAGCAAAAAAATACTAATTATATATGACTAATTATATCATTCTTGACAATAAGGTCATGCAACTTTTGTGTTAAACAAATGCTTTGCATGGCGTCTCAATAAAGGTGCTTTCTAATAATCTTTAAAAATGCCTTATCTTTTATACTTCATATTTTAGTTGACTATATTTACTGTAATTTTAGCTAAGTAAAATGTGTAATTTTGTTGACTAAAACTAGTCTACAACTGAATCAATTTGGATGACTAAAATCTAACTAAAACTAAAATACATTTTCGTCAAAAGACTATAACTAAGTTAAAGTACCAATGATTGTCACACACACACTAGGTGTGGTGAAATTTGTCCTCTGCATTTGACCCATCCCCTTGATCACCCCCTGGGAGGTGAGGGGAGCAGTGGGCAGCAGCGTAGCCGCGCCCGGGAATCATTTTTGGTGATTTAACCCCCAATTCCAACCCTTGATGCTGAGTGCCAAGCAGGGAGGAAATGGGTCCCATTTTTATAGTCTTTGGTATGACCCGGCCGGGGTTTGAACTCACAACCTACCGATCTCAGGGCGGACACTCTAACCACTAGGCCACTGAGTAGGTATAACCAAAACTAAATTAAAGGCTGCTGTCAAAATTAATAACTAAGCAGAGTAAAACAAATGGAGTCACTCAATTCTGAGGAAAAAGTTATTTAATCTTGAAAAACAAAAACACTACAATATACCATTTGTACTTTGTTGCACCACCTCTGTTTTTTATAAGAGCTTGCAGTCTCTAAGGCATGGACTTAACAAATGACAAACAGTACTCTTCATCAATTTTGCTCCAACTTTCTTGATTGCCGTTGTCCGATCAGTTTTGCAAGTTGGCGTCTTGTCATGGACCATTTTCTTCAATTCCCACCACACATTTTCATTTGGATTGAGATCTGCACTATTTGCAGGCCATGACATTGATATTATACATCTTTCTTCAGGGAAAGTTTTTACAGTTTTTGCTCAATGGCACCATGCATAATCATCTTAACCAATTATGTCATCATCCCCAAACATCCTTCTGATTGATGGAATAAGAAAAGTGTGCAAAATGTCAATTTAAACATGTGCATTTATTGAAGCTGTAAGGACAGCCGTGTCCCCAGAGCCATTACCTGACATGCAGCCTCATATCAATGATTGTGGAAATGTGCATGTTTTCTTTAAGCAGTCGTCTTTATAGCTCTCATTGGAACGCCATCAGACAAAGGTTCCAGCATCATCACCTTGTCAAATACTGATTTGCGATTCATCACTGAATATGACTTTCAACCAGAGTACACAGTTGCTTTTCTTTAGCCCATTGGAACCTTGTTTTTTATTGTGGAAGTCTTTATATGGGGGTTCCCCTGGGACCGATAGAATCCTCGTGAGCCCAAGTCCAGGGTTCAACAAGTCTTTTATTTTCCTTTTTATGTTGTGCAATGTTCTTGGTCTGTCTCGCTCTCGGCCTCCTGCTCGCTCGTGTGTGTCTGCTCCTCTCTACCCCTCATGGCCTCGGACGCTGCTGATAAAGGAGACAGGTATATAACCAGCCCCAGCTGGGCAATCTACTCACCTGTCAGCTGGGCTTCGAAGCCGGGCCATACACACTCCCTTCCGCAGGAGGCGCGCCGACCAAGCCCCGCTCCACATTTATGTTTAGCTGTTAATGACTGCTTTTGTTTAGGTCTTTTGTATATAAATCCCATTTCCATAAGGCGCTTTCTTACAGTTTTCTGTGACTCCAGTTGGTTCCTTATTTGTTTTGCTGGGCATCTTCTGTTGTCAAGACATATTGTTTTAAGTTGTTTTTATCTTGAAGCGTTGATGTCTACTACCTTCTTGAGGAAGTTTGATGATCCTCTCCTTTGTTTTAATTGATATCTATCGTGTTGGACAAATGATTCATGTCAAACCACCTAGTGCAACAGCTCTCTAAGCCAAGGTGTGAACAGTCCTTTTTAACTGCAGACTAATGAACATATTTTATCTGATGCAGATGTAAGCTTTGGAAATAAAACTTTACAGGGGGATTTAATAATTATTTTCTCAGAATTGAGTGATTACATTATTTCTTTACTCTGTTTGATCTAATAATGAAACTATTACTGACTACCACCATTGATATTCTTGATTTATTTTACTTTTTATTAAAACCAGAAAATGGCTATTTGAAAAGGCTGTAGTTTTGTGTTATGTCCGTTACCTAATATTGTTCAACAAAATAAAACAACTGAATAAACACCCTCCAAGCCCGGTGATTTCAACTTCTTCCGGGGTTGTATTCCATAATTTCCTGTAATATCGTTAAAAATCTTCTTGTCAATCACTATGATTCAAGGTTTACAGGGTGGAGAACCCGTTCGACTTCATGGAATCCATTTCCTTGGAGGGAAAGACCAATTTCTTTGAGAAACGGGTTGGCGAGTACCAGAGATTTGGAGTCATGTCCAGCATGAAGGACTGCGAATTCACTCTGGACGCAGACTTCTGATACAACTGTTTGGGATACGTATTTGTATTTTATCTAGTTAATTTGCAAATACCAAAAAAACAAAAATCTTTGCAGTACTGTCATTTGGATTGACAGGTTGAAGCATTCATCCATTTTGTCACAAAGGACTGACATCACTATTTAAAAAAGCTGGTTATTTTTTTGTGATATTGGTGTAAATTTTAAATTAATTTATTGCAAGAGTTTTGTACTTATTTTAGAAAAAGCTAAGTATATTTGATGGTGTCCACCTCTTCTACAGTGTATTGTTTGATCATTTCTGAATGTCTGATGCAAAAATAAATATACTTTATAAACAGAAAATTGTCTCCCGGTGAAAATTATATGTTTTAAGAATAACAGTTAATACAGAGCACCATTTATGGAATGGATAATGAAAATGCAAACTGTACATTAGAAGTAGGAGATACTACCAATTTTGGTATTTATATACCAAGTAAATACAGTAACAGGAACATGTATCGCTGATACACATACTTACTTATTTTACATTTTCCCTGAGCATTGAATGATTTTGTGATTTTTCCCCCCCCCCTTTAGTTTGTTGATCCTGACAACCGTGTTGATGATAAGAATTATAAAACACGACAACGCTTTTTACCAAACAATATATTTCTACCCTCAACCATGTGAATTTCCAGGGGCTTTTGCTCAAGCCAGAAGAAAGGGCACTCATCGCAAAAAATATTCATAAAATAAGGCTTTCAAACGTAGCTGTGCAGGTTAGGGGAAAACCAGTTTCAAAGTTTATTCATATAGCCCTTCATCACAAATGCCTCAAAGGGCTGCACAAACTACAAACCCCGTTTCCATATGAGTTGGGAAATTGTGTTAGATGTAAATATAAATGGAATACAATGATTTGCAAATCCTTTTCAACCCATATTCAATTGAATGCACTACAAAGACAAGATATTTGATGTTCAAACTCATAAACTTTTATTTTATTTTTTCAAATAATTAACTTTAGAATTTCATGGCTGCAACACGTGCCAAAGTAGTTGGGAAAGGGCATGTTCACCACTGTGTTACATGGCCTTTCCTTTTAACAACACTCAGTAAACGTTTGGGAACTGAGGAGACACATTTTTTAAGCTTCTCAGGTGGAATTCTTTCCCATTCTTGCTTGATGTACAGCTTAAGTTGTTCAACAGTCCGGGGGTCTCTGTTGTCGTATTTTAGGCTTCATATTGCGCGACACATTTTCAACCGGAGACAGGTCTGGACTACAGGCAGGCCAGTCTAGTGCCCGCACTTTTTTACTACGAAGCCACGCTGTTTGTAACACGTGGCTTGGCATTGTCTTGCTGAAATAAGCAAGATAACGTTGCTTGGATGGCAACATATGTTGCTCCAAAACCTGTATGTACCTTTCAGCATTAATGGCGCCTTCACAGATGTGTAAGTTACCCATGTCTTGGGCACTAATACACCCCCATACCATCACAGATGCTGGCTTTTCAACTTTACGCCTATAACAATCCGGATGGTTCTTTTCCTCTTTGGTCCGGAGGACACGACGTCCACAATTTCCAAAAACAATTTGAAATGTGGACTCGTCAGACCACAGAACCCTTTTCCACTTTGTATCAATCCATCTTAGATGAGCTCAGGCCCAGCGAAGCCGACGGCGTTTCTGGGTGTTGTTGATAAACGGTTTTCGCCTTGCATAGGAGAGTTTTAACTTGCACTTACAGATGTAGCGACCAACTGTAGTTACTGACAGTGGGTTTCTGAAGTTTTCCTGAGCCCATGTGGTGATATCCTTTACACACTGATGTCGCTTGTTGATGCAGTACAGCCTGAGGGATCCAAGGTCACGGGCTTAGCTGCTTACGTGCAGTGATTTCTCCAGATTCTCTGAACCCTTTGATGATATTACGGACCGTAGATGGTGAAATCCCTAAATTCCTTGCAATAGCTGCTTGAGAAAGGTTTTTCTTAAACTGCTCAACAAATTGCTCACGCATTTGTTGTCAAAGTGGTGACCCTCGCCCCATCCTTGTTTGTGAATGACTGAGGATTTCATGGAATCTACAAACCCCGTTTCCATATGAGTTGGGAAATTGTGTTAGATGTAAATATAAACTGAATACAATGATTTGCAAATCATTTTCAACCCATATTCTGTTGAATATGCTACAAAGACAACATATTTGATGTTCAAACTGATAAACATTTCTTTTTTTTTGCAAATAATCATTAACTTTAGAATTTGATGCCAGCAACACGTGACAAAGATGTTGGGAAATGTGGCAATAAATACTGATAAAGTTAAAGAATACTCATCAAACACTTATTTGGAACATCCCACAGGTGAACAGGCAAATTGGGAACAGGTGGGTGCCATGATTGGGTATAAAAGTAGATTCCATGAAATGCTCAGTCAGTCAGACCAAAGAGGAAAAGAACCACCCGGATTGTTATAGGCGCAAAGTTGAAAAGCCAGCATGTGTGATGGTATGGGGGTGTATTAGTGCTCAAGACATGGGTAACTTACACATCTGTGAAGGCGCCATTAATGCTGAAAGGTACATACAGGTTTTGGAGCAACATATGTTGCCATCCAAGCAACGTTACCATGGACGCCCCTGCTTATTTCAGCAAGACAATGCCAAGCCACGTGTTACATCAATGTGGCTTCATAGTAAAAGAGTGTGGGTACTAGACTGGCCTGCCTGTAGTCCAGACCTGTCTCCCATTGAAAATGTGTGGCGCATTATGAAGCCTAAAATACCACAAGGGAGACCCCCGGACTGTTGAACAACTTAAGCTGTACGTACATCAAGCAAGAATGGGAAAGAATTCCACCTGAGAAGCTTAAAAAATGTGTCTCCTCAGTTCCCAAACGTTTACTGAGTGTTGTTAAAAGGAAAGGCCATGTAACACAGTGGTGAACATGCCCTTTCCCAACTACTTTGGCACGTGTTGCAGCCATGAAATTCTAAGTTCATTATTATTTGCAAAAAAAAATTAAGTTTATGAGTTTGAACATCAAATATCTTGTCTTTGTAGTGCATTCAATTGAATATGGGTTGAAAAGTATTTGCAAATCATTGTATTCTGTTTATATTTACATCTAACACAATTTCCCAACTCATGGAAACGGGGTTTGTACTTTTATACCCAATCATGGCACCCACCTGTTCCCAATTTGCCTGTTCACCTGTGGGATGTTCCAAATAAGTGTTTGATGAGCATTCCTCAACTTTATCAGTATTTATTGCCACCTTTCCCAACTTCTTTGTCACGTGTTGCTGGCATCAAATTCTAAAGTTAATGATTATTTGCAAAAAAAAAAAAGTTTATCAGTTTGAACATCAAATATGTTGTCTTTGTAGCATATTCAACTGAATATGGGTTGAAAATGATTTGCAAATCATTGTATTCCGTTTATATTTACATCTAACACAATTTCCCAACTCATATGGAAACAGGGTTTGTACAACGACATCCTCGGCTCTGACCCCACATCAGGACAGGAAAAAACTCAACCCAATGGGACAATGAGAAATCTTGGAAGGCACCGCAGATGTGGTTTACGGTGACCGGGACCCCCAAACCCCACCCAACACCCCCGGGTGGCCGGTGCAATGTAGTCCAGTCCATAAGTTGGTCAGGTCGCAGTGCCGAATGATGCATTGAGGACTTCATAATGTGAGAGTCCAGTCCACAGCGATGCTCTTGAATGTATACAAGTCAGCAGCGCAGAGAGAATAGATATAACTATTCCTTTTAATTACACATACTTGTTCAAACTAATTGTCAACAGTGCAAATTAAGTAAACAAAAGTAAAAAAATAACCTTTGTGAAGTTGCCCCCCCACCCAAAAGCACAGTGAAACAATCCAGAATGCAGGGAGAGGCGAGGCTTATATCGACAGTTTCGACACTAATGCTAATATCCGTATTGGATCGACACTAGCACAATCAGTTTGGCATTTGTCGATCACGAATAGTATTGTTAGGCTATACTGTTAACAAACTTTACGTTTTTTGACACAGGTGAGGATTTGAATGAAAGACAACAATACTTTTTGCTTTGGGGGAATCTATTTAGTGGTGGGCCAGCAAGGCCTTCTCTGCAGACCTAACATAACCAGAAATCATGATCATAATTAAGATAAAAGTATTTTTCAATTTACTTTCCCTAAATATCTAAAAGTATTCATATTCTCTCCATGTCATATTGTGCTCCTGCCAGTGCTGTTGTTTTTAGTTTTAGTTTGTATCCAATCAGAATTCAGCTAGCTTATGTTGCCATGCTGTACGAAAATAATCAACAATGCAGGCGTCCGTGCACTGTAAGTGAACGGGCTCATACATTTGATAGATAATTGCGATAGCCAATCAGATCACGAGTTGTTTTCAGTAAGGCCTTCTAGCTGGCCTCACGTTGAGCGTGACATATACACGTCCTGTGATTGGATACTCACCGGAAACCGTTAGAGGATGAATTTGAGAACACATAGAGTTGAGAGACAGTTGCGATAGCCAATCAGATCACAAGTTGTTGACAGTAGCCTATCCAGGTAGCCTGATGTTAATAAGACTGTGATTGGATACACACTTGTCATTCCAAAGTGAGTATCTATTCACAAGTTGCAATTTAGCAGGAAGCAGGAAGTGTTGCGCCGCAGCCATACCGGGCTACCGGAGAAATCCCCACTTTTTTAACAAGCAAAGAAGGAAAACAAAACGTTGATTAGGTGGCAGATATATATTTGCAAGGCCATTTTCAAGAAGGATATTTAAAGAGAAACTACATCTTGTGAGACGTTGTCGGCCAACCCCGCAAGCGAGCTTAGCTGTCCCGGCGATGAAATTGGGAAATGCCCGCCACTTCCACTCGAATCAAGCGACGACGAGGGGTACCACTTTTCTTAATTTTTTCATGTTAAATATGTTTTTTGCAATTTTTATTTTGACAGTACCACATAAGATATGTTTTAATTGCTGATGCGGATTTATTGCTTTTAAACGCGCCAGAAAATAACCCCTTTTGTACACTGTTGATGTGCACGCACAGTAGTGCATAAATGTGTTCCTGTATAGTATTTCTCCAGCAATGGTCATGTGGGGACATAGATTATGGTATTTTGAGAGGTAATCATTGAAGTCGGACATCACTGAAGGCCTAGGTGGGAAACGCACGGCCCGCCACTGAAACTATATATGATTGCATTGTCTTGTATTATTTGTATCTTATTAAATTGTTTACAAATAGATTGTTTCCTAACTTAAAATGATTGTTTTTGTAATTATAATCACGATCAACAAATTAAAGGAAAAAAATCGATACTGAATAGTTGTCCTGCATTCACTTGGTAGGCTATGCATGGATCGTACCGATATGTGCAGCGCCCCACGCCAAATGAGTGAATGAACTACTGTGGACTTTTAAGGCTTCTAGTGCAGGATAGGTTGATTGGCAACACTAAATTGGCCCTAGTGTGTGAATGTGAGTGTGAATGTTGTCTGTCTATCTGTGTTGGCCCTGTGATGAGGTGGCGACATGTCCAGGGTGTACCCCGCCTTCCGCCCAATTGTAGCTGAGATAGGCTCCAGCGCCCCCCGCAACCCCAAAGGGAGTAAGCGGTAGAAAATGGATGGATGGATGGATGGTATTTTGGCATGTATCTTTGATGTGCGACGACTTTCATAATAAAAGGAATCCCGTCAAAAACTAATAGCAGTTTTCGTCTGAGTCACTTCAGAAATTAAGTTTATACGAGCTATGTTTACGCAGACACACACACAATAGTAGGCAACAAGCAAACAATCCTGTTTGTGTTGCAGCAAAGTGTAAGATCTGTGACCTGGATTTTGTCAGTGGTTCACTGACAAAATCCATGTGTGTTGTGTGTGTTGTGTGTGTGTGTGTCCTTGTGTTTCTACCCTTCTTTAGACATCAACAAGGAAAAGTACTTTCCATATGAGTGAACAAGTTAGGACATAAATCATGGTCCCAATACGGAAAACCATTGCATCTAACAGAGAATGTCTCATTTGCACCCCTGGTGGTGAAATCTATCAAAATGAGGGTGGTCCCAAAAAGGAGGGATTTTTCAAATTGACTCTGTGTCGCTTTTAAAAGTGCTCCCCTTCTGGTCAACATATGAAATAACAAGTGTGTGTAAGAAGTTGAAATGCACCCCCTTTGGCCAAAATTAATTTAAGAAAAAAAAGTACAGTCTCTGTACCTTATTACAGAGACTGTTATTACTGTCTCTGTAATAACAGTATGTCTCTGTTATTACAGAGACATACTGTAATAACTTGAAGTAAATAATAAAGATTACCAACAAAAAATTCAAAACTTTTTTTTTACTAAAAGCAGTCTTTTTCTCACAATGTGTCGACTTTTTTCCTATTAAAATTGGGAACAATTTCTCATATTCTTTCTGTTTCTGTACTATTGCAATATTTTCTCGTAAAATTATTAGTTTTTAATGTAAAATTATTACTTTTTAATGCAAAATGGGGACATTTGTCATAAAAAATTCGGCCTTAATCACAATATTGCCAATGTTTTTGTTGTTCTTGTAAAACAGTGACATTTTGTGAGTAAAATTATGACATTTGTCATAATTTTGCCAAGTAAAATTCCCATTATTATTATAATATTGCCAAAATTTTAAAGTTTTTGTCATAAAATTGTGACTTCTTTTGAGAAAAGTTACGACTCTTTTCATAAAATTGCCAAAATGTTAAGGTTTTTTTTTTGTAAAATTGCGACTGTTATTGAGTAAAATTCCAACTTTTATCATAATATTGAATATTGCACTAATGTTCAGTTTTTCTTTTAAAATTTTGACTTATGTTGAGTAAAATGAAAACTTTTATTATAATACTGCCAAAATTCTAAGTTTTTATTGTGAAATTGTGACCTTTTTCTTGTGAAATTCCAACTCATTTTTCACAACAAGCTTTTTTATGTCTGCATAGTATGTATATATTATTAATGTTGTAAATACAAATCTTTATATATCTAGAAAGGGTGGTCCTAAGGAGGTAGGTATTTTTCAAAGGTCTCAAGAAGGTAACAAATACAAGAATATGTGTGTGTGTTTGTGTGTTTGTGTGTGTGTGTGTGTGTGTGTGTGTGTGTGTGTGTGTGTGTGTGTGTGTGTGTGTGTGTGTGTGTGGTGTTTCTACCCTTCTTGAGACATCAAAAAGGAAAAGTACCTGAGGGATTTTTCAAATTGACTGTGTGTCGCTTTTAAAAGTGCTCCCCCTCTGGTCAACATATGTAGTATCAATTGTGTGTAAGAAATTTAAATGCACCCCTTTGGCCAAAATTAATTAAAGAAAATAAATAAATATGTACTGTATATATAGACATACTGTAATAACTTGAAGTAAGTAATGAAGATTAAAAAACAATTACCAACAAAAAATTCAAAAAACTAACAAAACTAAAAGCAGTCTTTTTCTCACAATGTGTCGACTTTTTTCCTATTAAAATTGGGAACAATTTCTCATATTCTTTCTGTTTCTGTAATATTTAATATTTTCTCGTAAAATTACTACTTTTTTAATGTAAAATTATTACTTTTTAATGCAAAATGGTGACATTTGTCATACGAAATTCTGACTTGTATCACAATATTGCCAATGTTTTTGTTGTTCTTGTGAAGCACAGGCATTTTTTTAGGAAAATTATCAATTTTGTCATAATTTTGCCAAGTAAAATTCTGATTATTATTATATTTTTTCCAAAATTTTTAAATGTTCTCATAAAATGGTGGACTTTTGTCGAGTAAAGTTCCGACTCTTTTCATAAAATTGCCAACATTTTAAGCTTTTCCTTTACAATTGCAACTGTTATTGAGTAAAATACCAACTTTTATCATAATATTGCACAAATGTAAATACAAATACAAATCTTTATATATCTAGAAAGGGTGGTCCTAAAGAGGTAGGCATTTTTCCTTCTGTATTTAATAGGAAGACTTGTTTTTATGAGCCTGTCAGTTATTTTTAATTGGTACAACAAAACTAAATCCGCCAGCAGATGGTGCTAACTGAACTCTTAGTTATTGTATGCTGAGGAGCATTCACACAATATTTTGCACCAACATTTTTTTATTCCTATTCTGTCACTTTTTATGCTAAACTACTACCAACATTTTTCAGAGCCACATAATGTTCATTTAATTTTGGACATAATCTCGGCACATTCCTCAATAACAAAGTGAAGTCTAGACACTTTAGTTTTTGTTTTTTTTACAGCTTCCTGTCTCCCACATTTCTCAACTGATTCAGACCATTCCAAATTGAAAACTTTCAAAACATTCGGACAAACAGTTTTCCCTCACCTCCCAAAATTCTTACTTATCCCAACATTCCGAATTATCCCAAACTTCTGCACTCCCCAACACATTTTGCTCTGTTCTTGAGAAAACATTAAGGCTTTCTTCAGGATTTTGTCAAACTTTTCCAGCATCAAAACATGAAGACTAGCAATTTTTCACCTTCCAAGTTTATATTTTCCTTGCAGCATGTCAGTTCAGCTTTGCCTCTTCAGCGCCGTTCACACACAACTTCTACACAAACTTTCTTCTGTCGTTGTTGTGACTTGTAGATGAAGTTATGGGAGATAAAGTTATGAGATTTTGTGATATTTCAGAGACCATCCTAAATGCTTCCAATTTCAATGGGGCCCTTGTGGGGCTCTGCATCGCCCCTGCGGGGCTTGCTCCGCTGCTTGTGCTGTAATAAAATAAAGTAAAATAAAATGTAATAATACAAAGCTACTTCAGACTGTCATTGTCAATTGTAGCAATTAGGATCAAGATCTGAACTTTTAAAATTGAGTTAACATTTTGTATTTTGTGGCAAACCATCAGATCAAAGTTTGGTGGCATTCCACGCCCACATCCTGTCATTTGCAAAACATTTTTTTGCAATTTATTATCACCCATCAGCTTAGTATTTGTCTCAGATCAACTAAAGTGCAGAAATGACAGTTAGATTGGTGATTGCATGTGGCTGTTCTCGCCGCTTGGCTCCACCCATTACGAGTAGGTAGGAACAGGCACTGAGCCATCAAGACACTTCAGGGTGTCATCATCATTTCTACAAAATAAGATCACAATACAAAGATCCTGAGTAGTCCTGAGTTCAATCCCGGGATCTTTCTGTGTGGATTTTGCATGTTCTCCCCGTTGAAGTGTTATTGTATGTGTATAAATAATACACTGGGTAGTTATGACTGCAACATGTTTTATTTCAACCCGGTTGTTTACATAGCCGGCATAACAGTAGTGGTGTTACATCATAAAAGGTCCGTCGTGCATCCGCCGCGTCATATCCGTTCTCAGCACATATTACTACATCCCCCCTGTTTAGTTCTAATACCTCCCCTGTAAACTTAGTTATAATAAATTCAAGAAACACAAAAACATAACATTTCTCAGATAACCAACATGAGCGATATCACTTTCAAACATTAGTGCAAACATCAGTAAGTAGTGTAATGTCCATCAATTCCCTTGTTCCTGTTTTTTATTTTTTTTATTTTGTAAACCCTGGTCTGCAAAAACAATAACGTCAATGATTCAATAAGAACCAACGTAACCTGGACTACACATAGTCCTTGTAGTGAGAGGGCCTGTGTATAGCCCTACCAGCTCTTGTGTGCCTCTGTCCTGGGCTATTGGGTGTCTGTGATCTGGTGTGTCTAGGATCTGGGCTATTGGGAGACAGTGTGTCACAGGGTGGTGTTGTGGCCGTGTCCGGTGTCCCATGGTGACCCTTGTGAGTGTCCTCTTGGTGCTGTGGCTCAGCAATGTGGACCTGGTTTACGCTTCTCTGCATTTGTGGGTTATATAGCTCACGCAGGTGGCTCCAGCACCGTCTGATCCGGTTGCCATTTGGTGTTTGTACAACATAGCTTCTCTAGGCTCATTGCACTTTTGCACAACAATAGCTGGATGCCATGTTCCTCTGTCCTTGTTCACCACCGTCACATGCTGTCCGGGGCAGAGTGGGGGCAGTTCTCTGCGGCATCCACGGTCGTGGTGCTCCTTCATGTCCTCTGTTCTTTGTTCCAGGTGTAGCCTATGTTCCTCCTTCCCTGGATCTGCTCTGCTTGGTAGCAGGGTAGCAATAGGTCTTCCAAACATCAGCTCTGCAGGTGATGGTAGTTTGCTATCGATGGGTGTTGCTCTGACTTGCAGTAATGCCATCTGAAGGTCGCCTCCATGTACCAGGGTTTTTGTTACAATTGATTTGATGTGTCTCACATGCCTTTCAATGAACCCGTTGCTCTTTGGGTAGTGGGGCGAGCTTGTAATGTGCTTGATCCCCCAGTCTGTTACACATGTCTTGAAGGCCTGCCCTGTGTACTGAGGCCCGTTGTCTGTTAGGATTTCGTCCACCCGTCCGAACAGCGACATGTACAATCGCAGCTTTTGTGCTACCACATGGCTGGACGCCGACACAGGCATCTCATCCACTAATGGGTATTTGGAGTACCTGTCTACAGTTAGAAGAACTGGTGACCTTTGACCTCGAATAGGTCAGAGGCCAGGGACTGCCATGGTTTTGACGATAAGTGGTGTGGGTGAAGGGGTTGTTTTGGGGTTGCATCCTGATGTTCCACACACACCCTGCATGACCTGCACACACTCTCAATGTCATCATTCGTTTTAATCCAGTATACAATCTCTCTTGCAAGGCGACGTGTTTTCTCGATGCCTTGGTGGTCAACATGTAGCTGTGTCAGTATGTCACCAGTCATAGAGTCTGGAATGAGTATCTGTCTGCCTTTGAATATGACTCCCGATTCCATTGCAAGCCCATCTCTGAAGGACCAGTAGGCACGCAGATCTTTCGGCATGTCTTTGATGTTCTCTGGCCAGCCTTGGTGGATCACGTCTCTGCACATCTCTGCATCGACACCATCAATGCGTTCATCCAGCTCTATGTCACCGTGGTTTTCAGGGTTTGGTAGCCGGCTCAGGGTGTCCGCCAGAATCATTTGGGGTCCTGGTCGGTATATGACATCATAGTTGTACCCCTGTGTCTTTGTCAGCATGCGCTGGAGTCGTGGTGGTGCAGCATGCAGTGGCTTCGCACATATGGTGACTAGTGGTTTGTGGTCCGTTACCACAATAAACGATTTCCCATAAAGGTATGTGTGGTATCGCTGCATCCCATACACTATAGCTAGCATCTCTCGCTCTATGTTGCTGTACCTCGACTGGCAGTCAGTCAGTGTCTTGGAGCCAAAAGCGATGGGTCTGTCGTTCTGCACCAGGGCCATGCCCAATCCTTTCTGTGACGCATCAACCTCGAGGGTTAAAGGAGTGTTTGGGTCATAGTATTTCAGGCAGGCATGCTCGGTGACTGTTGACTTCAGGTCTTCAAAGCACTCCTGGTGGTCAGTGTCACATATCCAATGGTGCTTCGTTTTTTCAGCAGCCCCCTTAAGGTGTGAGCTTTATCCGCAAACTTTGGTATATATGGGGACAGGTAAGTCAGCATCCCTATGACTCTGTGTAGATCCTCTTTGCTTTGGGGTGTTGGCATTTTCTGTATGTCCCTAATCTTGGCTGGGTCTGGCCTGATGCCTTTTGCTGTGTACATGTTGCCAAAGAATGTAATGCTGTCTTGTTTTATTGTGCTTTTTTCACTGTTGAACACAACACCTGCCTCAACGGCTCGTTCCATCAGGTTGATTAGGTTCCTGTCATGCTCTTCCTCAGTTTCACCACAGACTGCTATGTCGTCGGCTATGCTGACCGCATCCTGGAGCCCTTCCAGGATCTGGTCCATCTTGGCCTGGAAGAGGTCCTGAGAGACACTCAGACCGAATGGCAAGCGCTTCCAGCAGTACCTGCCAAATGGAGTTCGGAATGTTGTCAGGAGTTGTGATTCTTCATCAAGGCGTTTAGACCAATATCCTGCTTTTGCATCAAGTTTGCTGAATATTTTCGCCCTTGCAAACTCTGGGTTGAGTTTCTCCACAGTTGGAATTTTGTGTGGGCACCGCCGAAGGCCGACATTCAGTTTTTTAGGGTCCAGGCATATCCTAAGTGACCCGTCTTTTTTGGTGCTGTATGTCAGACTGGAGCACCAGTCTGTATGCTCTTCCACCTTCCATATCACATCTTGCTCTACCATTTTATTCAGCTCTGCTTGCAACTTGTCCTTTATGTGGGTACTGCATTTCCGTGGGGGGTCGATGAATGGTTCAGCATCCTTTTTTACTATCTTGTCAAACTGGTGTGGATAAGCTGACTTAAGTTTTGCGATGGTTGTTATCCTCTTCAGTGGTCCTGTCCCTCTGTCTCTGGCACTGTCCCTCTCCTTCACTGTGTCAACATTGACAGTTACCAGGTTCAACATTTCGCTCGTCGGCAGTCCAACTACAGCCGGACCTGGTACATCTACTACGTAGAATTTGGTGTTGACCCATTTGGACTCTTTGTATTGACATGGAATGTCAATGGTACCCAGGCAGGGGATCTGATGACCACTGTATGCTGATAGCCTCCTGTAGTTTTTCTTCAGCTTTTTCTGTGCACACGCATCCTTGCCATACATCTGCTTGAAGGTGCGTAGTGGGAGTGTGTTGCCAGATGCTCCTGTGTCTATTTTTAGGCGGAGTGTGTATCCGTAACCCCGTAAGTCAGGTGGCCTCACCTTCAATATTGTGTATGCCTCTTCTCTGGGTAATTTGCTCTCTATTATGCGGTCCTCTCCAAGGTTTCTCATAGTCATTCACATTGACGTCCCACCGGGGTGAGTTTTCCTTTCCCGTATGTGGGCTCTGTACCGAGGATGTCGTTGTGGCTTGTACAGCCCTTTGAGACACTTGTGATTTAGGGCTATATAAATAAACATTGATTGATTGATTGATATGCTGTATATACATTTCTCGCTGATGGTGATTGAATGAAATTGTGATTGGTACTCACATTCTTCATTGGCCTCCGAGCCGTCTATGGTGTTGATATGAGACTCACCACGTTGCCTGTTGTGGCCCCTGGAGACTTGTTGTCTGTCACGTCTCTGTTGTGGTGGTGGGGACTTACTCCTTTGGCCCCCACCCCGCCCGGAGCGTTGCTGTCTCTGCAGCTTGCTTTTCCTACAGCACTTTGCCCAATGGCCTCTTACACCACAGGCAGAGCATTCGTCATTATACGCGGGACATTGACAGGGTTTATGGCTCCTACCACAATTTGGGTACATCCGCCCTCTGTCCACGGCGTGGATTTTCTCACTGTGTGACATGCCAAGTTGCTGTAACTGTTCATTACCTGCTGATAGGGCTTCGTTTTTCCGCCCTTCTGTTAGTACATCCGCCAGAGAGTGGCCTTTGGGTTTGCTATACAGGTCATTTCTCAGAGCATCATGAGGTGTACTAGCAATGATGAGTTCCATTAGACGTTCGTTGAGCTTTTCATCAGTAAACTGGCATTTTTGAGCTAACGTTATGGCTCTGGTTACAAAGTCATCAATGCTCTCATTTGGCTTTTGCTTGTACTGCATTAGGTGGAGTCTATGGATCCTAAAATTCACATTCAGTTTCAACTGACCTTCATAGAATTCCCATAGTTTAGCAGGCTTCTTCTTGTCATCCTCACTGAGACCACTTGCATTCAGCCGTTTCAGTCCTTCATCTCCAATGCCACGGCATATTTTCCTCGCTTGCTTAGCAGCATCTGTTATTTCTTCATCCTTTAGGTAGAGAATAATTTTCTGTTTAAACAGTGATATGGCCTCACTCAGGTCCGGGTCGGTCCAGTTCATGATCGGTAGGTGTGCAGCCATGGCGCGCTCTCGTTTGGGTTGATCCTGACGTGCAGACCGCTGCTATCAGTTAGCTCAGCTCCTCACGTGTGGTGCGGGCGACGACAGAATTATCCTCGGACAACTCCCCCTCTCGTTCTGCTCCGTGGGTGATCACTTTAGTCACCGCTGCCAGCATGAAGTGTTATTGTATGTGTATAAATAATACACTGGGTAGTTATGACTGGAACATGTTTTATTTCAACCCGGTTGTTTACATAGCCGGCATAACAGTAGTGGTGTTACATCATAAAAGGTCCGTCGTGCATCCGCCGCGTCATATCCGATCTCAGCACATATCACTACACCCGTGACTGCGTGGGTTCCCTCCGGGTACTGCAGCTTCCTCCCACCTCCAAAAACATGCACCTGGGAATATGCACCTGGGGATAGGTTGATTGGCAACACTAAATTGGCCCTAGTGTGTGAGAATGTGAGTGTGAATGTTGTCTGTCTATCTGTGTTGACCCTGTGATGAGGTGGCGACTTGTCCAGGGTGTACCCCGCCTTCCGCCCGAATGCAGCTGAGATAGGCTCCATCAAACCCTGTGACCCCAAAAGGGACAAGCGGTAGAAAATGGATGGAAGATCGAGATCTGACTTTGTGTAGCTGAATTAACATTTCGTGTTTTGTGGCGAATCATCAAAGCAATGTTTGCCGCCATGCCACGCACACATCTTATGGCGTACACTGTAAAAAAAACCAACAATTTTTATGGTTAATTTACTCTAAATTTCCACTGTAATTTTTCTATTTTTTTAAAATAGTTTATAAAACTGTAGAATTGAAGACATTATCTGTAAATAAACAATCCGCCTGTTATTTTAAGTAATATGCCAGTAATGACAAGCTATGTATATTTCAGTTTTTTTTACAGAAAAATACCAAATTAATTATACATAGCATTTTCTGTTTTCTTAAATTACTTTAACAAGCAAGGCTTATATAACTTTATAGTAACATGAAAAATCGAGTTTCAAATAATAATAATAATAATAAAAAAAATATCAATGGCATATCAAATAAAATGTAAATAAAAATTGAATGCCTCTTTACTATGTGCAGCCTTCTGATGTAAATATCAAAATAAACTTTTTCCACAGGCTAATAATACATTTGAAAATAAAATAAGAATAATAAAACACACCCCCGCTACCACCAAACCCCCCCACCCCACACACACACACCTTGTAGCGTCCCGGAAGAGTTAGTGCTGCTAAGGGTTCTGGGTATTTGTTCTGTTGTGTTTATGTTGTGTTATGGTGCGGATTATCTCCCGAAATGTGTTTGTCATTCTTGTTTGGTGTGGATTCACAGTGTGGCGTATATTTCTAACAGTGTTAAAGTTTCTTATTCGGCTACCATCAGTGTAACCTGTATCGCTGTTGATGAATTATGCGTTGCATTCGTTAGTGTGTGCTAGGGATGGGCGATACCACACTATTAGGATTTGATACGATACCGATACTTTTTCTTGCATTTTCATCGATACCGATACCGATACCAATAATTTCTTTTTGACAATTTTTTGTCAGTCAAAAATATTATTACTATTGTTATTATTTAAGACAAATCACAAGACAAATACAGACCATTTATACCACATTTATTATAGTCAATATATAATAAAAGTAAAATTAAAATAAATAACATAAATATAAAAAATAAATTAAATATTATACATAGTAATAACTATATATTATATATAATAATAATTAAATATTAGGGCTTTTCAATTAACAGTAAAATCCGAATTGCAAGAAGCTGCAGTTATTTTTTAAAGTTTGTTATATAATTAGCAATTAATGAAATATGAAATACGCTAATGTTTTCGAAATGTAAGAAATCATTTTACAGATTAAAACCAAAATCACATTCAATCTATATTAATATATTCAAGATTTTCTTGGAAAAAAATAAAACTGTAATGCAAAGTATTTTATCTCTTTCTTATCTTGTTTTAAATACTCAAGCAATTTTCAACTAACAGTAAATTCCCCTGTGTGGAAATTATTTGAATTTAGGATAATCATTTAAACAAAAATATTCATTAAACATTACTAAAAAACTAAAAAACAATGCCTGTTTTAAGTCAACAATTGGACAACACTGGATATGCCTGGCTGCATCTCTGTCGGCTGGCTGTGTGTGTGTTGCACGTTTGCGACGCTCATTCGCTGTCTCCTGTCACGTGACTGGGCCAGCTCTGTACTCTGCAAGGTACAGAACTGATTGCATCGTCATTTTATTAAAGGTGTTTGATCTTAACAATTCAGAAAAAATCTGTAAAATAATTGTATTTTTCTGTGGAACTGCCAGCATTGTCACTTCATTAAAGGTGTTTGATCGTAATAATTCGGAAAAACTCTGTAGAATGAAGGTATTTTTCTGCAGAACTGTTTGCATCGTCACTTTATTAAAGGTGGTTGATTTTAATAATTTAGTAAAAATCTGTAAAATTGCGATATTTTTCCGCAAAACGTTTCATGAAAATTTCTGTAAATATAATGTTTTTGATCATTATTTGGTTTACAATGTTTTACTTTAATTTTATGGTTTTCGTTTGGCAGCCGTAGCTGCCAGTAGATGACAGTTTTTCCACAGAATTTTTTTTTTACAGTGTAGGCAACATTTTTAGAAATTTGTCATTACCTCTATGTGTAGTATCTGTAATTTTAACCACAACTCATTTGTCCAAAGTCTGTAGGAGGAATTCCTTAAAGTACAACCCCTTATTTTTTCTGAAAAAAGGCCAAAAACCACTGTAGCAGAGTAGTGTTGTAACGATACCAATATTTTGGTACCGGTACCGGTCCTAAAATTATTTCGATACTTTTCGGTACTTTTCTAAATAAAGGGGACCACAAAAAAATTGCATTATTGGCTTTATTTTAAGAAAAAAATCTTACATTAAACATATGTTTCTTATTGCAGTTAAGTCCTTAAAGGCCTACTGAAACCCACTACTACCGACCATGCAGTCTGATAGTTTATATATCAATGATGAAATCTTAACATTGCAACACATGCCAATACGGCCGGGTTAACTTATAAAGTGCAATTTTAAATTTCCCGCCACACTTCCAGTTGAAAACGTCTAGATATGATGACGTATGCGCGTGACGTTAACGGTTGATACAGAAGTATTCGGACCCATTGAATCCAATACAAAAAAGCTCTGTTTTCATCCCAAAATTCCACAGTATTCTGGACATCTGTGTTGGTGAATCTTTTGCAATTTGTTTAATGAACAATGGAGACTGCAAAGAAGAAAGCTGTAGGTGTGATCGGTGTATTAGTGGCGGACTACAGCAACACAACCAGGATGACTTTGAGGATAGCAGACGCGCTAGCCGAACGACCTCACCTTGACTTCCTCCGTCTCCGGGCCGCCAACCGCATCGGTGATCGGGTGAAGTCCTACGTCGTACAGTCGATTGCTGGAACGCAGGTGAGCACGGGTCGTGATGAGCAGATGAGAGCTGGCGTAGGTGCAGAGCTAATGTTTTTAGCATAGCTCTGTCGAGGTTCCGTAGCTAAGTTAGCTTCAATGGCGTCATTAGCAACAGCATTGTTAAGCTTCGCCAGGCTGGACAGCATTAACCGTGTATTTACATGTCCAGAGTTTGGTAGTATTGTTGATCTTCTGTCTATCCTTCCAGCCAGGGACTTATTTGTTTTGTTTCTATATGCAGTAAAGCCCGATGCTATCCCGTTAGCTCAGTAGCTAAAGAGCTTCACCGATGTATTGTCGTGGAGATAAAAGTCACTGTGAATGTCCATTTCGCGTTCTCGACTCTCATTTTCAAGAGGATATAGGATCCGAGGTGGTTTAAAATACAAATCCGTGATCCACAATAGAAAAAGGAGAGAGTGTGGAATCCAATGAACCCTTGTACCTAAGTTACGGTCAGAGCGAAAAAAGATACATTCTGCACTGCACGCTAGTCCTTCACTTTCACGTTCCTCATCCACGAATCTTTCATCCTCTCTCAAATTAATTTGGGTAATCGTTGCTTTCTCGGTCCGAATTTCTCTCCCTGCATTGTAAACAATAGGAAAATATGAGCAGTCCTTCCTCCGGTGTCGTCACGCTACTTCCGGTAGGGGCAAGGCTTTTTTTTTTATCAGAGACCAAAAGTTGCGAACTTTATCGTTGTTGTTCTATACTAAATCCTTTCAGCAAAAATATGGCAATATCGCGAAATGATCAAGTATGACACATAGAATGGATCTGCTATCCCCGTTTAAATAAAAAAAAAATCATTTCAGTAGGCCTTTAAATAAAATAGTGAACATACTAGACAACTTGTCTTTTAGTAGTAAGTACACAAACAAACTCCTAATTAGTCTGCTGACGTATGCATTAACATATTGTGTCATTTATCATTCTGTTATTTTGTCAACATTATCAAGGTCAAGTGGTTGCAAATTGATTATTAATCTACTTGTTCATTTACTGTTAATATCTGCTTACTTTCTTTTTTAACATGTTCTATCTACACTTCTGTTAAAATGTAATAATCACTTATTCTTCTGTTATTTGATACTTTACATTAGTTTTGGATTATACCACAAATTTGGGTATCAATTCGATACCAAGTAGTTACAGGATCATACATTGGCCATATTTAAAGTCCTCATGTGTCCATGGACATATTTCCTGAGTTTATAAACATAATATATATTTTAAAAAAACGAAAGAAGGCGTTGCGATGCCAAAAAATATCAACGTAATCATAGTAGTATCGATTAAATACTTGCCTGTACTTGATATCATTACAGTGGCTGTCAGGTGTAGATCCACCAATGGCGTTTGTTTACATTTTAATGCTGGTGAGCTACGGTGTGTAGTGAAGCATGTTTAGCTATTCTTTGTCCTGCAGGGATGATACTTGTAAGAAACTTACTTTATTTGTCGCCATGGAGGCGAGGATTAGTGATTTAGAAGTAGCTAAAACACTGCTGACTGGGGCTGGATGTTAGCCGCTAGTGAGCTAGCCATGTCTGAGTGCGTTTCATTTTAGTTTTTAGACCAAAATGCGTCCGTTCTCCCTTTTTCCTAGTGGAAAGTCCAGGTTGTCAATGAGAACCAAAGTAGATTTAACACAAGAGTTTTATTTTACTCATAATCAAATGGTACAATGGTTGGGTTGAGTTGTCGAGCACACAGAAAGTTTTCCCCCGGGCGCGCCCGACAGCTACCAAAACACTCTCTTCGTTTGACTCTATCCCTTTCTTATCTCTCTTGTTAGTGCGTCAATGTCTTTTTGTTTTCCCTATCTGTTCCATAACAACTCGAATCCTTTAGACAGTCAACACATTCTGTAGACAGGTTGGCATGACTTAAAATTCACTTTTGTCCCACAGAATAGAAGAGAAATCAAAATGAGCATACATTCTTGATAGACATGAACTATAGGTCAAAGGTCAGAAATTCTACTACATACCCGCCTTCCAGGGTCTTAAGACCCTGGACCAAAAAAATTTCTGATGTAGACCACTAAGTTAAATCTCTACCACAGATAGAGGCAAAAACCTCAATGTTTTTATACGAGGCAAAAATTCCGTCTATGACCCTCCTTCAGAGCGATCGCTGTTACCAGCCTGCAGTAAAACCATCTCACAGAACACAATTAGTGGCCTACCCTTTGATTTAGTAACGTAATACCAGAATACTTTGATCATGAACATAATTAGATGAATATATATATTCTTATTCAAGATGTATTTTCACATTAATAATGAATCACACAAGATCTGGTTTAGAATGAATATAGACTTATGACTGTAAGCTGTTGCATTATTATTTTTCCTGGCATTTGCAATGAATGTAGTTACCAATATTGTTGATTACCAATTGATTTTGTACACAACACTGAATTTCGTATGAGTCCATGCTCGATTAGTGCAGCAATACTCACCAATGAGTGCACAAACTCCACCTTTCTCAGCCAACAACCAGTCCAGCGCTTGTCTGTTCTGCCATGCCACCGCACTGTTTGCACTCACTTGCTCACCTAGGGAACTTAATGCATCCTCAGTGTAATTAATGAAACGCTGCTGATTATAATAAATGTAATTGATCCATTCCGTGTTTTTATTTGCAGTTATCCATGGCAAAATAGACTCAAATCCTGATCTAATCTCATGTCTGGCCTTGTACTTATCTGGAATACCTCTAGGCTGACCTATTGCATCTAAATACACCCTATCATCTGGAGCATATTGTCTCTTCACCCTGTTTCCAGTGCTGCTGTTACCACTATCTGCAGGCAGTATCACTACTTCCTGCACTATCTGCACCCTGGCACATCTCCCTGCCCAACCTACAGGAAGAACAGAAAACCGTTGTTGTTCCCCACACCACCAATAATGATCAGCCAGAGCCAACGTCTGCTCATGATAAGGACAAAAAGGCACAAAGACTGGTTCTATTGAGGCCCCCTTGACTTGAGTAGCCCCTCTGAAGATTGGCTTAGTAATTTCCATCTACTCTCCACAAAAAGTTGCATCTCGGACCCTCCCTCTCTGTCTGGCAGCCTCTTCAGCACACCTCTTCCAGCTATAAATCGTGTTTGTCACAAACAAACGTTCAACTTTGGCCTTGGTACATATGTAGCAGTCCGTTTTACCATTAACCTGACCAGCATATTGAACCCACTTATACCAACCATTTTCCCCTGGTCTAGTGGCTATCCCTATCTTCTCTCTGGCCTTACTGCTTGCATCCTCAGGGGAAGTGAATAACTGGGAACTCTGCTGTATCGGTGTCGTGACCACCATGGAGGCAAAAGAGGATCATCTTCTCCCTGGACGTCATCACTTTCCCTCTTTTCCTCTGCAAGGATGCCCTCTGGAGCTTTTACGCAGTGGTTTAAATGATACCACATGGGAGAGCCTTTTACCTGCACCGCTGTGGGCGTAGCTCTCACAACCTCGTATGGTCCTTCTCGCCGAGGGATGTTCCACTTCCTCCTGAATACTTTCACGTATACCAGGTCTCCTGGTCTCACCGACAGCGGACCGTCCTCTCGTTCTACCTCTGCCTGTAGGGAAATTAAACGTGCAGAGATACTCCTGTGTATGTTAGTCATTTGTTTCACATAAGATTTCATGTCATTTGTCAATACATCAAGTGAGGGACCCTTGGTGGTTTTGTGCACAGGTGATGGCATCGGCCGGCCAGTTAATGCCTCATGCGGTGTGATTTTTAGGTCCCTGTGTGCACTACTTCTGTAAGCCCTAAGCGCTAGTGGCAATGCATCTACCCAGTTTAACCCTGTGCACATGCAGATTTTAAGCAACTTGTTTTTTAGGACACCATTCACTCTCTCAACCACACTCTATTCCTGTGGATTGTACACACATCCAAACCGCTGTTTAATCCCCAATTTTTGCAGCATACACTTTACATTTTTGTCCACAAACTCTTTCCCATTATCTGAACTTATCCTGATTGGGATACCGAATCTTGGAACAATTTCCTGACACAAAAACTTAGCCACAGTCTCTGCATTTTTGTGTTTAGAGGGCATGGCTTCAACCCATCTGCTGAATCTGTCAATTACCACCAGCATGTACCTTTTGCCTTGCACTGGTTTGATCATGTCTACATAGTCCATGACCAAGTGCATAAATGGTCCTTCATGTGTCCAGCGGGAGGCATTGCACCTCTTCGAATGTTACTCTTTAGGCATATTTCGCATCGACCAATCACGCCATCAACATACTGCTGTAATTTTGGGGCCCAAAAGTTCCACTTGCGGATTTTTCTCAACACTTCACCTCTTGACTCATGGCTTACCCCATGAGCCTCATTGATCAGCAAGGGTAAAAGTTCACTGGGAGCTACAAAGAATCCCTGATGGTTCCTCCACAGTCCTTTCCCGTCTTTAGATGCTCCTCTCTGAAGCCAGAGCTGGTGTTCTGCTTCTGGGGCTCCTTCTTGTAGCAGCATCAAATCTTTACTGGTCATTTTTTCCTCTAAATCCACAGCATGATTCACCATGATGGATTTGTGACTCACTGAAGCTGCTCGTTTTGCTGCTTCATCTGCTGCTGCATTTCCTTTGGTTATCCATGAATCACCCTTCTGATGTGCAGCCCATTTTATGATGGCTAAAGTCTTTGGCTTCATTATTGCTATCAACAACTTCATGATCTGGTCCCGGTGTTGGATGAGAGCCGTCAGTCTTTCTGAAGCCCCTCCCCTTCCACGCTGCACCAAACACATGACACACCCCATGTGCATACGCTGAATCAGTATACACATTCGCATTTCTGTCCTCCGCATAATCACATGCACTCGTCAACGCCTTTAGTTCTGCCAGCTGGCTTGAACATGGCTGCACACATTCTTGCATCTTCACAATCCCAGCTTCACCATTCTTCCATTCAATTACTGCAAACCCCGCTCTTAGGGCCTCCCCGTCTCTGTAGCAGGAGCCGTCCACGAACAATGTCATGTCGTCTGACTCCAAAGGGGTGGCGCTCAGGTCAGATCGCAGTTTGGCATATCTCTCTGAATCAGCCACACAGTCATGTGGTTCTCCCTCAAACGGGAGTGGGATGCTATCTGCAGGATTTTTTACTCTACAGGTGTGCATCGTCACATCTGGATACTCAAGTAGTCGATGGTATTCAGTCAACCGCTGTGCAGTTAAAACAAATTTCCCTCTTTCAATCAAGTTTATCAGTTTGTGATGTGACAAAATTTCTATTCGATACCCCATCGTGAGGGATGAGCAGCAGCCAGGTGTCGATAACACTCTGGCAACCCGAGCTCCACTGGTGTTAGCGCAACAGAGTAATAGGCTATTGGCTGAGCACAAGACCCTACACCTGTTTTCTGGCCTAACATTCCTACTGCATGACCCTGACGACATGACACAAACAGCTGGAACGGTTTCTCATAGTCTGGCAGAGTCAAAACCGGTGCTTGTTGTAGCAGTGTTTTTATAGTTTCAAATGCAATGTGCCCCTCTGAAGTCCAAATTAGTTTACTTCTCAAGTTTTCAGCTCCTTTTTCTCTTATCATGTTTCTCAGGGGCTGGACGATAGCAGAATACTTATCGACCCACTCAGAACTGTATCCAGTCATTCCCAAAAATGTCATCATTTCTTTCACAGTGGTAGGCCGAGGAGCTTTTAACACAGCCTCCAACTGTGCGGGGGAAACTGCTCGCGTCCCCTCTTTGATTAACCTACCCAAATACTCTACCTGATCCATACAGTACTGGAGCTTTTTCAGAGAAGCCTTGTGGCCTTTCTCAGCAAGCATATTTAGCAGGATCATAGAGTCATTGTGGCAGGTTTCCAAGTCTGGCGCACACAAAATGATGTCATCCACATACTGGATAACTGTACTGGTGATTTTGCCAGTCAAGTCAGCCATGTCTTCTTTTAACACTTTGTTGAAAACATGAGGGCTGTGTTTGAACCCCTGAGGGAGACGTGTGTACGTATAGGACTGATTTCTATACGTAAATGCGAACAAATGCCTACTAGCTGGACTTAGCGGCACACTGAAAAATGCAGAACACAAATCGATTACTGTGAACCACTTAGCCTCGGATGGAACATTTGTCAACAATGTGTGTGGATTTGGAACATTAGCTGGACAGTCCTCAATCACCTCGTTCAATGCACGCAAATCATGTACCAACCGATGTTTACTTTTATCTGCTTTTAGCACTGGTAAAATTGGTGTGTTACTGCATGGGTTCGACTCAACCAACAATACTCCAGCCTTCAACAGACATGTTATGGTTTCCTTAATTCCCTATCCAGCCTCAGGTTTAAGAGGATATTGGTGTTTCCAAGGTGGTCTACACCCTGGTTTTAACTTGAAATCCACGGGTTGAGCTGATTTAGTCATCCCCACATCAGTATCATGTTTTGCCCATAATTTGGTTGGCACTGCCTCCAACATTTCTATTTTCAGGTCTGAGTGCTGAACATGGCACTCCAGTTGATGTGGAAGCCGAACTGCTTGCGGCTGAGCCCAGCCCGATGCAGAAATGGATATTTTGACAAATGATTTATCTTCACTTATCCAAATATCCTTGTTTTCAGTGGTGATGTAATTAACACTTTTCGCCTCAAGGACCATTGGCCCCAAATGCTTTTGTTCATAGCCTGCATTCACTAACAAAGTTACATGCGGAAGACTGTTTTTGATTTTAAACTCTTTGGCTAAATATGTATTTTCGACTATCTCCATTGCCGCTCCCTGTTTCCCTAATATTATGGAAGCTGATTGGACCTCGATTTTTTCGGGCTGTTTTTTAGTCCATTGGTCTGGTTGAGCTTCAGATCCGTTTTTGAACAACTGAAGTGTACAATGTAGTGGGCATGTTGAAGGCTCGGCCTTTGGCAAGTTTGTTTTGATAAAGTTCATCTACACATTTGCCGGATTTAGGAAAGTCTCACTCAGCTCTCCAAGCCAAAACACCGTCTCTTCCTCTTCTCTCAACATCATTTGGAAGTGTCCTGTTTCCACACTTATCCCAGCCGGGGTGCACTGGATATCGCATTGTAATTTGCACATTGCGTCTCTTCCAAGGAGATTCACAGGCGTTTGGTCAGATATTAGCACAGGCAGTTCAATTGTTTTTCCTTGAAACTGTAGGGAGACTGGCTCAGAAATTGGTATCAGCTGCTTAGTCCCTGAGAATCCAACTATTCGAACATATTGTCCGGATCTTGGGAGGTTTTTTGAGTCAGCCTGGCCCACACAGGTGTATGTAGCACCCGTATCCGCCATCATCTCTACCGGCTTTCCCGCTAGTTGAACCTGCAGAATTGGTTCCTCATCAGGGCGTGATGTAACAGCCAGCTGACGACCTCCCTCTGGATCCCCAAGGCCCCCCTAGTAGCCAGTAGGTGGCCCCTGCCAAGGGTTTACCGGCCCCTGCCAGGGGTTTACCGGCCCCTGGCCACCTCTGCCACTCACGCTCAGGTCCTGCATGTTTTGTTCGATCCTGGGCATCATCATCTGACCAGGGGGAAGTCTGAATTCCCTCCGCCAGTGACCTAATTTTCCACAATTGTGGCATCTTTCCCACCGGCGATTCCCCATCCTTTCTCCTGTCATTCCTCTTCTCTGTCCCATCGCTGGACCTCCTCTCCAGCCCTGTGGATGCATATATATTACCTGGGGGGCAGTTATTGGTGCAAGTGATGGAGCAGATGGTGTTGGTTCCGCTGGTGTCATAACCGCTTGCATCTTTCTTTTTCCGTCAGTCAGCTGTTGTTGTGTCAGTTTTCTTACAGCTTCCTCATCAGCCTGCTTCTGTTGGGAGATTTTGGTTCTTGTCTTGGTCACAGCATCCACTACATAGTCTGTGAACTGCCTGAATGTCATAGTATACAGTCCCACAGCATCATTCAGTCTGCTTTGAGCTGCCTGTGGTAGTCCATCGGCTATTATCTTCCTGAGAGCCACGTTGTGGAAGGCATCTTGGTCTGGCTGTGCACCAGTTGATCTGATCCACTCTTTTCGGGTGTTGTGCACATAAGCCTGCGGGCTTTCATCATCTTTGATGGGTTTAACAGCGATGCTGTCAGGTTGGATTCTGGCTGGATATCGTTGTCTTAGTGCTGTCCACATCATGTTGCGGTATCTGTTGAAGATGTCACCATCATTTACCTGTGTACCCGCATACTGCTCCAGTCCTGCAGCACGTAGGATTTCTTCCATCTCATTCTTCCCAACAATTTTCCCCCAGACGGCTTTAAGGTCTCCCATCGCCAAAATGGTAGCAATTGTCTCTTCTTCAAAGGCAGCTATCCATTTGCCTGCTCCATCGTGGATGCAGGGAAGTCTTTGGATTAGTCCTTCCAGATCCATTGTTGCCAAGGGGACGTATTGCAGATTTGGACCTTTCGCCAGCAGAGGGTACGCTGATTGTGTTGATCCTTCCAGCACTGTTGAGGTGGCAGGTGGTCCCTCTGTCACTAATCTGATTTCACCATTCACTTGTCCTCGTTCTTCCACAACTTCATCACCACCAGGGGGTGTATTTGCTGCAAATCTCGGATGATCCTCCAACTGTCCCTGGTGCTTGAGTGTGGCTCTACCAATGCGGTCCCCTCTTGTCGTCCTTGGTTTCGCCCCTCTCTCTTCCATGCTTGCCCCTGGATGGCTTGGGGTGGGTGTAGGCAGTTGATAGAATTTTACATTCAGGTGGTTTGCAATGTCTGTACCATTACCTCCTGTTGCCCCTTCATCCGCCTCCTCATCGTCTTCCTCCAGGTCATCGTCTCCAGCCTCAGCCCGGTGCAGAGTCCTCTTGACCGTTTTGGTGAAGCCACTTGCGCGTCTGCCCTTTTTTCCTACTTCCTCCCATGGCATGTGTGTGGGTTCTTCAAGTTTTCTTGATGCTTTTTCCAATTCCATGGTTGGGTACAGAGTTTCTTTGTCAGATTTCATTATATAGTCTCCTTGGAGTGTCACTGTATGCATTGGCATCTGAGAGGAGTAGGGGGACTGGGACACCTTTTTTGATGTGCCTTCCTTCTTCTCTTGGAGCATTTGCTCGACCCGCTTCTTTGATGCTTCCCTCAGCTTTTTACCTTGGTTGTAAAACAACTGTAGAACAGCTAATTCTCTGTCTCGTTTCTTAATGCGTTTAGGTTTTTTGTTCTTTATCTTGTAATTTTTTATCAAAACTTCCATCTCTCTACACTGGCTTGTGTCAAAGGTCCCATCCACCGGCCAGGGTGACAGACAGCTTCGTGTCCTCTTTTTCCATTTTTGTGAATATCTTTTTATTTCATCGGCTAGCAGCGGGTTCAATTTACTGAGAATGCAAACTGCTGACCAAACCTGCGACTCAGACTCCATGATTTACACCGGTGTGACTATAAATGTCAACAATATTTTGATTTAAACCCAGTTACACAGATAAAAGTAAAATAAAAAATAAAAAATTCTAATTTTTAAATTTTCTTTTATAGTGATTATTCTAAAAATTAATTAATTAATTAATTTATTTTTCCCCAATATTTTAAAATTATTAATTTATCTTTATCATATTTAAATTCAATATTACTAATTTTATTTGTTGTATAACTATTAATTCAAAGCTATAATGTGTTCTGCATCTATTATGTGCGTGCGTGTGTGTTTTGTCTCAGCTCCACACAGGAACTGTATGGATCAGCAGAGCATCAAGGCTGTACCAAAAAAGTATACTAAACATATAAATGAATGATGAATTAAACAATGTTTCAATGTCCCACAATCCGTATTTATTTATTGATATTTAAACGTGTAATTTTCCATATATCTATTATTTTACTGGACTTAGCAAGCACCTACTACTAGCACACACTACAGACCGAGAATAACTGTTCAACCACACTTAGTAATGCCAAGCTAGATGCTAACTTAGCCTTACTATGCCTCAGTAAGCAAATTTTTGCTAACCTAGCCCAATGCTATGCCAACCCAATGCTAACCTAGCCCAATGCTATGCTAACACAATGCTAACCTAGCTCAATGCTATGCTAACACAATGCTAACCCAGCTCAATGCTATGCTAACACAATGCTAACCTAGCTCAATGCTAACAGTGTCACTCCTCTTCGAACCAATGCCTCGTACAGCTGACACTCACACAGCCTCGCCACTTCTGACACACTCTTATCTCAAAATGTCTCCCAGCTGAGACTCCTTTTTTTTTAATATGCGTCACACACGCACTCACACACAGAGAATTTACCAGCGAGCAAGAGCCTTTTTTCCATACTCAAAATCTCAGTGTGTAAAACAACTGTAATATCGCACAGTCACAATCACCAGTATAGTTAAAAACAAATTCAAATGACTGGAATTCGCTCGCAGCGCCAAAGAGGGGGAGCTTCCCTGCTTAGGCTGCTGCCTCCGCGATCCAACCTCTTGATAAGCGGAAGAAGATAATTGTATGAATGGATCATTCACTCATATGTTTTCTGTACATAACTTTGTCTATTTTCTCACAAGCACACACATTTTGGACAATTTCCCAGCTCTTGCAGATCAGCGTGGGTGCGAAAAAAGCGTGAGGGGAGAGGTTGATTTTTTCAGAGGGGAATTAAAACAGGTAAAAAACCAGGTGCTACACAAATGTTATTACGATACGCAGATATATATATATAAATTAAAAAAACACACATTTTTATCCCACAAACCACGCCCCCCTGGTCCGGACCAATATAAACAACTTTGCACGCATGCTTTTGTGGAATCGGCCGTCTCATAACACACACACGCAGGTCATTCTTACTCATATAACGGCGATTAACCCATTTAGCGGAGCAAACCCTGCTTTTCCTTCCTGACCAACACGGATAACCGGCCTAAGGCGCTGTAGAATCACCAGGAATCACCCAACAATCCTGCAGTACATCGTGTCTGGTCAGTCCATATAGTTTCACCAAGGCTCTACCATATGGAGCCCTTAACTCTATCCATCTATACTGCAGCAAATTTCCAAATTCGTGACAACTTGGCTCAGTTGATCTCCTTTACCGGAGTCACTGAACGATCACCTTATATCAGGCTTTTTACCCGGCTGCAGCTTCCACATAGACAGATACGTAGGACCTTCATAGACGTCATAAATTTGTGTGGGCCAAATGTCCCACCAGTTAGCCAACCTTGCCTTAAATTTCGCTGTGTCCAACTCCGGCTAACCTAATGTACTTGTAAAAAAAAGCATCCTCTGCCAACAACGACAGAGGATGAGAGGTTAAAATAAATTTTTCGTCTCACATCGTCTATGCTTCAAAAACACTCCAAACCACCAATAATTCTATTAACAATCCCCTTATAGCTAAAAACAAGAAATCAAAAGTTTTCAACAAACACACAGACAAATGATCACATATAAACAACTCAAGCCAACCAACACATGCCCCAGTCTAGGTTGTTTTTTGGAGAACCTGCTAGGCCTATCTTTTATGAAAAAAAAAATCAGTTTTCGTCTTACCGATCCCGTTTCTCTTCAGACAGATAACTTTTACACAATAAGCAAAATAGCTTACCTTGTATTAGATGCGCGCGTGCAAGCGTTGTCTGCCTGAGAGAGAAGCCGGGAGCGGATGTTGACTTGCAGAGTTCTGGACCATCCTGTTCGTGACGCCAATTTGTGTAATGGAAAGTCCAGGTTGTCAATGAGAACCAAAGTAGATTTAACACAAGAGTTTTATTTTACTCATAATCAAATGGTACAATGGTTGGGTTGAGTTGTCGAGCACACAGAAAGTTTTCCCCCGGGCGCGCCCAACAGCATGGAATAATGGCTACCAAAACACTCTCTTCGTTTGACTCTATCCCTTTCTTATCTCTCTTGTTAGTGCGTCAATGTCTTTTTGTTTTCCCTATCTGTTCCATAACAACTCGAATCCTTTAGACAGTCAACACATTCTGTAGACAGGTTGGCATGACTTAAAATTCACTTTTGTCCCACAGAATAGAAGAGAAATCAAAATGAGCATACATTCTTGACAGACATGAACTATAGGTCAAAGGTCAGAAATTCTACTACACTGTCACACCAGTGGTTCTTAACCTAGGTTCGATCGAACCATAGGGGTTCGGTGAGTCGACCTCAGGGGTTCGGTGGAGGTCAAAACACACCCGACTCATCGTGTAAATACAAACTTCTCCCTATCGGCGTATTACGGATACGGCAACAGCAGAAGTCAGACTGATTTGCAGGTGTGTAATTTGTTGTGAGTTTATGCACTGTGTTGGTTTTGTTGTTTGAACAAGGTGATGTTCATGCATGGTTCATTTTGTGCACCAGTAAAAAAACATGGTAACACTTTAGTATGGGGAACATATTCACCATTAATTAGTTGCTTATTAACATGCAAATTAGTACATATTGGCTCTTAACTAGTCATCATTAAGTACTTATTAATGCCTTATTCGGCATGACCTTATTATAACCCTAACCCTCTAACCCTGGCCTTAACTCTCTAACCCTAACCCGAACCCTAATCCTAACCAAATAACTCTAAATTAAGTCTTTGTTACTTAGAATATGTTCCCCTAGTGTCCAAAAAACTCTAAATTAAGTCTTTGTTACTTAGAGTATGTTGTCCATACTAAAGTGTTACCAAAAACATATAATAACTTTGTCTTGAATTTGAAAAAAAAAAGGAGGGTTCGGTGAATGCGCATATGAAACTGGTGGGGTTCGGTACCTCCAACAAGGTTAAGAACCACTGGTCTACACACTGTGTCTGCTTGTAAGTACTCCGTGATTGTGTGCTACCGAACATGCTCCTCTGTTCGTAACCAACAATGTCACGACGTGACTTTGACGCGGGCGCGGGGTGGGGGTGCGGGATCGATACATTTCAGAGACGGTATCATACCGAAAATTATTCATTAGTATCGCGGTACTATACTAATACTGTTATACCGTACAACCCTAGAGCAGAGTTTTCCGCCATATTATGGCTACATTTTATGGCGTAGAAAAAAATTAGTTCGCAATTTATAATATCCTATATTTGTAGTATCTGTAATTTTAACTGCGGCTCATTTGGTCAAAGTCCCCAGGAGGAGCAAGACCGCAACCAAAGGACCAAAACCACAAGTCACAACTGGACCACAGTGACGCCAACAAGTGAAAACTTAAAACTGTCACTGAGGCGACTTCTCTTGGTCCCTAGTTATTGTTTGCTTATGAACTACATGGTAATTCTGAGAATTAATGTCTGCTTTTGTGTTGCGGCAATAAAGCGAATGTTTATTGTCATGACTTTGATCAACGTTACTACTGAGGAAATACCAACGCATGTTGATTCCCAGAGAGAAGTGGTCTAAATGCTGAGGGCAAGCGTATTCTCTCACACACACAGCGTGTCGGAACATGAAACGTTCCTGCTGTTGCGGTTAAATTTAGATTCCATGAGAACACCCTGACTTTCCCAGCATGCCTTTGAGCAAGGCAGCAACCCCTCGAGGATGTCATGATCAGCTGGGAGATGCATACTGGAAAGGACATCCGTGCCCTCTGACCCCTGCTGTGCTCTTTATGACCAAGGGCATGTGTAAAGATGAAATTGTCTTCTGGGCCAATCGTGTGACGAGCAGGAAGGACGCCATGATGTCATTCTTAAAGTCTCTTTGTGTTCGCTCATATTGTGTACTACACTTCCTGTTGTATTGTGTTGAAAGGAAACAACACTTTTCACGCGTCTACGGGACACACACATGCACTCTGTCGTCACTGTTTCCCCACAATGCATTTCACTGAAAATGCCATGTCAGCAGCATGAGACTAATGACATATTAATATTGACTCATGATCAAATGTGTATTTTATGGAAAGGAATGGGGTGAAATACATTACTTTGTAAACAAGTTACTTTTATTGTTGTATTTCCTGTTTCCCCCTGCCTTTCCTGTTTGTGCTTTATTTTGCAAGCAGTGTGTAGTGGCTGGGTGGACCAGGCAGGTGGATGCAGCCAATAGTTGGTCTGTTTTTTCTTATTTCTTCTTTAGTAGTTTTATGTAGCTTTCAAATAAAATGTTTGGTCCACTTTCATGACAGAGTCGGGGTTCAAAACTTAGCTGGGTTGTCAACAATTGTTCCCTTTGTGGACAATGTCCTCGTCCATTACAACAACCATTTGCATTTTTCCAAGCATGCACAGTGGATATTTGCTGACTTTCAATATAAGATGTCCGCCTCTCCCCATTTAATAGTCATGGACTGACATCTGACCTCATCAGTGTTTTTTATTTTTAAAACACGTCGCCTTTCTTAACAAGCTTACAATCAGGTGCACTTGCCTGTGAACGGAAAATAGGAAAAAGACCCATGGATATTGTGTGTGTGCGCATGCACGTGCGTGTGTGTATTGTTCAGCGTCCAGCTGTGCTGCAGTCCAACAAACAAAGCGTTTGTCTTCCACCCACTGGTGCCGGGAATTAGACTTGATGATGTCCAGCAGTGAGCAACTCCACTGCTCCTAAATCAGGAAAAGTACTTGTTGATATGAGTGTGTCCTCCACAGTGTAGACTCTTTGTAGTTCTCACTATGAAGTGGACGCTCACGTTAATAACTGTATCCACTCGGCATCCATTGCACCGGTCACCCAAGGTCCCCACATTGGCGGTCCCTTCCAAGGTTTCTCGTTGTCCCCGTTGGGTTGAGTTTTTTCTTGCCCTGATGTGGATCTGAGCCGAGGATGTTGTTGTGGCTTGTGCAGCCCTTTGACACATTTCAATCAATCAATCAATGTTTATTTATATATCCCTAAATCACAAGTGTCTCAAAGAGCTGTACAAGCCACAACGACATCCTCGGTACAGAGCCCACATACGGGCAAGGAAAACTCACCCCAGTGGGACGTCAATGTGAATGACTATGAGAAACCTTGGAGAGGACCGCATATGTGGGTAACCCCCCCACCCCCGCTAGGGGAGACCGAAAGCAATGGATGTCGAGTGGGTCTGACATAATATTGTGAAAGTCCAGTCCACAGCGGATCCAACACATCAGCGAAAGTCCAGTCCATAGTGGGGCCAGCAGGAACCATCCCGAGCGGAGACGGGTCAGCAGCGTAGAGATGTCCCCAACCGATGCACAGGCTAGCGGTCCACCCCGGGTCCCGACTCTGGACAACCAGCACTTCATCCGTGGCCACCGGACCTGTGCAACTCCCCCTCCATAAGGGAGAGGGGAGCAGAGGAAAAAAGAAAAGAAAAGAAACGGCAGATCAACTGGTCTAAAAAGGGAGTCTATTTAAAGGCTAGAGTATACAAATTAGTTTTAAGATGGGACTTAAATGCTTCTACTGAGGTAGCATCTCTAACTGTTACCGGGAGGGCATTCCATAGTATTGGAGCCCGAATAGACAACGCTCTATAGCCCGCAGACTTTTTTTGGGCTCTGGGAATCACTAATAAGCCGGAGTTCTTTGAACGCAGATTTCTTGTCGGGACATATGGTACAATACAATCGGCAAGATAGGCAGGAGCTTGACCGTGTAGTATTTTATACGTAAGTAGTAAAACCTTAAAGTCGCATCTTAAGTGCACAGGAAGCCAGTGCAAGTGAGCCAGTATAGGCGTAATATGATCAAACTTTCTTGTTTTTGTCAAAAGTTTAGCAGCCGCATTGTGTACCAACTGTAATCTTTTAATGCTAGACATAGGGAGGCCCGAAAATAATACGTTACAGTAATCGAGACGAGATGTAACGAACGCATGAATAATGATCTCAGCATCGCTTGTGGACAAAATGGAACGAATTTTAGCGATATTACGGAGATCAAAGAAGGCCGTTTTAGTAACACTCTTAATGTGTGACTCAAACGAGAGAATTGGGTTGAAGATAATACCCAGATTCTTTACCGAGTCGCCTTGTGTAATTGTTTGGTTGTCAAATGTTAAGGTGATATTATTAAATAGATGTCGGTGTTGAGCAGGACCGATAATCAGCATTTCCGTTTTCTTAGCGTTGAGTTGCAAAAAGTTAGTGGACATCCATTGTTTAATTTCATTAAGACACGCCTCCAGCTGACTACAATCCGGCGTGTTGGTCAGCTTTAGGGGCATGTAGAGTTGGGTGTCATCAGCATAACAGTGAAAGCTAACACCGTATTTGCGTATGATGTCACCTAGCGGCAGCATGTAAATACTAAAGAGTGCAGGGCCAAGAACCGAACCCTGGGGAACTCCGCACGTTACCTTAACATAGTCTGAGGTCACATTGTTATGGGAGACACACTGCATCCTGTCAGTAAGATAAGACTTAAACCAAGACAAGGCTAAGTCTGACATCCCAATACGCGTTTTGATACGCTCTAATAAAATATTATGATCAACGGTATCGAAAGCGGCGCTAAGATCAAGAAGCAGCAACATAGATGACGCATCAGAATCCATCGTTAGCAATAGATCATTAGTCATTTTTGCGAGGGCTGTCTCCGTAGAGTGATTTGCCCTGAAACCGGATTGAAAAGGTTCACAGAGATTGTTAGACGCTAAGTGTTCATTTAGCTGCTGTGCAACAATTTTTTCGAGGATTTTTGAGATAAACGGAAGGTGGGACACCGGCCGGTAGTTTACTAAGAGATCAGGATCGAGGTTAGGTCTTTTGAGTAGAGGATGAATAACCGCTTTTTTGAATGCTAGGGGAAAGAGGAAAGTGATAAGTTTATAATATTTAACACTGATGGACCTAATAATACAAAAAGCTCCTTGATAAGTTTCCCAGGAATTAGGTCAAGTAAACATGTTGTTTGTTTTGTCCCATTTACACATTTTAACAATTCCTCCAATGTTATTTCATCAAAGAGAGAGAAACTATTTTGGAGGGCAGTGTCCGTCGTATATACAGTCGTATCTGTGTTAATAGAACCCAGTTGTAGCTGGGATGCATTGTCTTTAATCTCTTTTCTAATTACTTCAATTTTCTTATTAAAGAAATTCATAAAGTCATCTGCTGAGTGGGTGGAGCTACTGGGAGGAGTCCCTTGTTGTGTTAGCGATGCTACTGTACTAAACAAAAATTTAGGATCATTTTTGTTGAGGTGGATGAGATTTGAGTAATATTTAGCTTTAGCTGAGGTAAGCATGCGTTTATAAGTTATTAAACTATCACTCCATGCTTGATGGAAAACCTCAAGTTTAATCGCACGCCATTTGCGTTCCAGCTTTCTACATGATAATTTATGGGCTTTAGTTTCTTCTGTTAACCATGGGGTACGCCTTTTAGGGGCCCTTTTTAGCTTTAGCGGTGCTACACTATCAATGGTGTCGCGCAGGGCGTCGTTAAAGTGTGAGGTTATCAATAGAGCCCACATAATTTGGGAATGGTGCCATTACCCAAGGCAGTAGGTCAGCAAGAGTCATCGTTGTGGCAGCATTAATGTTGCGGCTGCTATAGTAGTTATTATTATTATTATTAGTTTGTTGACAATGAGTCAGAACTTCGAATTTTATAAGGTAATGATCGGACATTACTTTAGTGTACGGGAGTATCGTAACTTTAGAGGTGGTGACACCCCTGACAAGCACTAGATCTATCGTATTACCTTTGCGATGCGTGGGTTCATTTATTATTTGTGTAAGACCACAGCTATCAATTATAGTCTGGAGCGCCACGCACGGAGGGTCCGATGGGGTATTCATATGGATATTAAAGTCCCCCATTATGATTATATTGTCGGCGTGCGTCACTAGATCAGCAACAAACTCTGAGAATTCACTGATAAAGTCCGAATAGGGCCCAGGGGGGCGGTAGATAACAGCCAGGTGGAGAGGCAGCGGTGTGACAAACCTCATAGTGAGCACCTCAAATGAGTTATATGTTATGGTTTACTAGGGGAGGTGACGGCAAACAGACACCAGAGGGCAGTAAGGTTCACTAATTTATTATATATATAATAAATATATATATATATAATAATAATAATAATAATAACAAAAATACAACTAAACTATAGAATGAAGTGTGTGACCAAAATACAAGAGTGTGAAGTAATACAATGTGTGTAATTTAACTGAAGTGTGTGTTACCAAAGTGTTGAATGAGATACGAGGAAGTCCAGGGACAGGCAGGTGATCCGAGCGAGAGACAAGCGTCAGAGAAGAAAGTCTAAGCGAGAGGTTGAGAATCCAAAAGGCAGTCCGGGGGGCAAGGGGAACAACAAGGGATCACAGGGGAACACGGGAAGCGCTGCGGGAAGACAACAAGAACATCAGAACAACGGAAACATGAAAATCACAGGGAGGAGCGAGTTCGCGGGATGGAAAACCAGATACAGGATGCTTACAATGGTAAAGACTATACTCCGGCGCCGCCTGGCAGGTTGTGAGAGCTTATCAAGGCAGGTCCTTCATTACGTGCAGGTGTGCTGAAAGCCGGTGATCGTTTGCAGCTGGTGTCTGCCGCGGGGCGTAGACGTGCACGGCGCGCTCCTGGATGTGCACGCTCGTGGGCGTGTCCCGAGGTGCGCTCACTGGAGCGCACAGACAGATGGGAGGCGTTGGCAGGAGTCTGAGCCGTAACAGTACCCCCCTCCTTATGGACAGCTTCCAGATGTCCTACTGGTCGTACCACAAACAAAAACACAGGAACAAAAGTCAAGGGTGGGTGGAGGGGTGAACTGGTGGTGGGTCGCCGGCCCAAATGTCCCCGAATCCACCGGGGACGAGTCTGGTGGCGGCGGCGAGTAGAATGCCGCTGAGGCCGGCGAGGCGGGCGACCAAGGTACGGCCACCATCTTGGCCGTCGGAAAGGCGGACGGGAATGGCGCCATGGTGCGTCCCGCCGGAAACGAGGATGAGACGTCATCGGTGGCGTGGGAGCGGCAGACGTCTTCGGCGGCGTGGAAGCGGCAGACGTCTTCGGCGGCGTGGAAGTGGCAGACGTCTTCATAGCCGGAGACGAGGAGGGCAGCTGAGGAGCTGGCCGAGGTGCAGAGGTCGGCGCTGCAGGCCGAGGTGCAGAGGTCGGCGCTGCAGGCCGAGGTGCAGAGGTCGGCGCTGCAAGCCGAGGTGCAGAGGTCGGCGCTGCCGGCCGAGGTGCAGAGGTCGGCGCTGCCGGCCGAGGTGCAGAGGTCGGCGCTGCCGGCCGAGGTGCAGAGGTCGGCGCTGCCGGCCGAGGTGCAGAAGTCGGCGCTGCCGGCCGAGGTGCAGAGGTCGGCGCTGCTCGCCGAAGTGCAGTGGTCGGGGCCAGCCTGGGAGCTGGAGGAGACGTGGGGTTCAGCCTGGGAGCTGGTGGAGATGCGGGGGCTATCCTGGGGACTGGTGCTAGCTCAGAGGCTAGCCGAGGGACTGGTGCTAGCTTAGGGGCTAGCCGAGGGGCTGGTGCTAGCTCAGGGGCTAGCCGAGGGACTGGTGCTAGCTCAGGGGCTAGCCAAGGGACTGGTGCTAGCTCAGGGGCTAGCCGAGGGACTGGTGCTGGCTCAGGGGCTAGCTGAGGGATTGGTGCTGGCTCAGGGGCTAGCCGAGGGACTGGTGCTAGCTCAGGGGCTAGCCATGGGTCTGGTGCTAGCTCAGGGGCTAGCCAGGAGGCTTGTGGCTGTGGCTGGGAAAAACAAAAAATAGGTGGAATTAGTCTGGCCGGGGGTAGCCCGTCTGGGTGCGGCTGCGCCGCCCCATCAGCACAGCCACCAGTACTATCCCAACCCCTCCGAAAGCGGATGCCAGACGCTTCTAGCTGGCTGAGGAACAGTCACTAAGGGTGGGAGAAGGGTGTCCAGGCGGCGGGTAAATTCTTCCCTGCTGATATCGCTGCTAAACATGCCTTTCCATGACATTTCAGCAGGACACGACAACTCCTCAGGTGTGAAGCGAAAAAAAAAAAAGGCCATGGTGAATGAGGCAAAACGGAGGGGGGGGAAAAAAATGGTCACTGGGGGCGGGGCTAAAGTCACTGGGGGCGGGGCTAATGAACTGTGCCGTCAGGTCCCTAATCAATTGGCCGGAGTATACTGTTATGGTTTATTAGGGGAGGTGATGGCAAACAGACACCAGAGGTAGATATGTCCGATAATATCGGTCTAACGATATTATCGGCAGATAAATGCGTTAAAATGTAATATCGGAAATTATCGGTATCGTTTTTTTAATTATCAGTATCGTTTTTTTGTTGTTGTTGTTTTTTTTGTATTAAATCCACATAAAAAACAGAAGATACACTTACAAATAGTGCACCAACCCAAAAAACCTCCCTCCCCCATTTACACTCATTCACACTCATTCACACAAAAGGGTTGTTTCTTTCTGTTATTAATATTCTGGTTCCTACATTATATATCAATACAGTCTGCAAGGGATACAGTCAGTAAGCACATGATTGTGCGTGCTGCTGGTCCACTAATAGTACTAACCTTTAACAGTTAATTTTACAAATTTTCATTAATTACTAGTTTCTATGTAACTGTTTTTATATTGTTTTACTTTCTTTTTTATTCAAGAAAATGTTTTTAATTTATTTATCTTATTTTATTTGATTAATTTTTTTAAAAAGTACCTTATCTTCACCATACCTGGTTGTCCAAATTAGGCATAATAATGTGTTAATTCCACGACTGTATATATCGGTTGATATCAGTATCGGTTGATATCGGTATCGGTAATTAAAGAGTTGGACAATATCGGCATATCGGATATCGGCAAAAAGCCATTTTTGCCGATATCCGATATTTGCCATCCCTAACCAGAGGGCAGTAAGGTTCACTAATTTATTATATATATAATAAATATATATATATATAATAATAATAATAATAATAACAACAATACAACTAAACTATAGAAGTGTGTGACCAAAATACAAGAGTGTGAAGTAATACTATGTGTGTAATTTAACTGAAGTGTGTGCTACCAAAGTGTTGAATGAGATACGAGGAAGTCCAAGGACAGGCAGGTGATCCGGGCGAGAGACAAGCGTCAGAGAAGAAAGTCTAAGCGAAAGGTCGAGAATCCAAAAGGCAGTCCGGGGGTTCAAGGGGAACAACAACGGAACACAGGGGAACACGGGAAGCGCTGCGGGAAGACAACAAGAACATCAGAACAACGGAAACATGGAAATCACAGGGAGGAGCGAGTTCACGGGATGGAAAACCAGATACAGGATGCTTACAAGGGTAAAGACTATACTCCGGCGCCGCCTGGCAGGTTGTGAGAGCTTATCAAGGCAGGTCCTTCATTACGTGCAGGTGTGCTGAAAGCCGGTGATCGTTTGCAGCTGGCGTCTGCCGCGGGGCGGAGACGCGCACGGCGCGCTCCTGGATGTGCGCGCTCGTGGGCGTGTCCCGAGTTGCGCTCACTGGAGCGCACAGACAGATGGGAGGCGTTGGCAGGAGTCTGAGCCGTAACATTATATTTATTATTTACGATAGGTGTAAGATTAAAGTTTTAATTGTATATTAGTGCGACACCCCCTCCCCTTTTAAGAGGACGGGCAACATGTGCATTCGTATAGTTAGGAGGAGATGCCTCATTTAGCGCAAAAAAATCGTCTGGTTTGAGCCAGGTCTCGGCGAGACCAACGACGTCAAGTTTGTTGTCTCTAATGACCTCATTAACTAATAATGTTTTGGAAGATAATGATCGTATGTTTATAAAGCCCATATTATAAGTAGTGGGCTGTTTTGAGGATTGTTTGTTGAAATTATCCGAAGTAGCAGTATTAATAATGTTGCGTTTATTATGCGTAGTGCACTTTAAATAGTTTCGACCATATCTAGGAATTGATACGACGGGAATTTTCAGATTTTTTGCTTGGTGCTGCGATAAACTGAACGCATCATAGTTAGCCACCTCAGTAGATTGCATGTCTGCCTCTGACACAGTCACAAAAGAAAAAACATTATGTGAGTTGTGTTTTATTCTAAGAGAATTGCTATGTGTGCAGGGATTATCCAGCCTGGCGCCGGCTAGTTCTAGTTTAAATGACTTCTTACCCGGACACTCCACGCTTTTTTGAGGATTAGCCTTTCGCTTTGTTGTTAGCCCTGCTCGGCATCCCGCTTCTGCTTCCGCTCACACCGCTTACATCTCCTCCATTGACGGTCCCCGCTAGTACTTGACTCCGCTGATTCAAAGGCCGCTCGATGTAGCCCGCGAAGTATTCCCATGCTAGCGAGGAGGTCCACCGTACATGCATCTTTCAGTCTATAACGACCCGATCTATCCACATACAAAATTGTCTGTCGGTCGTATGTGATCACAGAGTGTCCACGCTTTGAGCCAGCCATGAAATTGACAGAATTGACGGGTATTTTTGCCAAATCTCTCTACACTCCCAAGAGCGTCTGCAAGCCGCTGATTAAGGGCTACATAAGTCAACTTTGATTGATTGATGATTGATAGTACTTGGGGACATGAGTGCATCCCCCACAGTGTAGACTTTTTTAGGCCATGAGTGTGTCCTTCCCATTATAGAGTCATCGTAGGACTTGTGGACATGAATGTGTCCTCCACAGTGTGGACGCTTTGTAGGATATGTGGACATGAGTTTGTCCGCCACAGTGCAGACTCTTACTAGGACATCTGGACATGAATGTGTCCTCCACTGTGTAGACCTTTTGTAGGACATGAGTGTGTCCTCCACAATGTAAACTTTTTTGTAGGTTTTGTGGACCTGAGTGTCCTCCACAGGGTAGACTCTTCTTAGGACATGTGGACATGGGTGTGTACTCCACAGTGTAGACCTTTTGCTGGACATGTTTGTGTCCTCCACATTGTATACTCTTTGTATGGTTTGTGTACATGAGTGTGTCCTCCACAATGTCAATTTTTTTTAAGGACTCATGGACCCGAATGTGTACTCCACAATGTAGACCTTTTGTAGAAAATGATAGTTTCCTTCACGGTGTAGACCAAGGGCTCACGTTGTCGACTTCCTCGTGGTGAGCCATGGTAACTGATTAACCAGGCGAACAACAACACTAGCGACAGCAGCATCAGCAGCAGTAGCAGCAACAACAAGCTTTAACGTCGTTGACAATGACATATAATTGGAGAATGCAGCCTGTTGACAACCTGGAACACGTACCCTTAAATGTTATACGGGAAGGCATCACTGTGCGCAGCTAAACGTGGAGGACAGCTTCCACTATGGCAGGTGAAACAGTACCTCAAACCCATACCGCGCTTTTCCAAAACTGAATAACACATTGCCCCACCGCATGACTCTGGAACCCTTTCCCAGATCACAACACAGGCCGTCATTAATAATCCCAGATAACCTTATCAATCCAGTCCCTACCATACCATTGAAGAGGTCAAATTTCCGCAAGGCTAACTGGCAACAGTTCACCAACCTTGTGGACTCAGGCACAGACTGTCTACCCGCACTAACCACTCCTAACCCGGATGGTGCCTCCTCAGCCCTCTGGAAACTCCTCATCTGGCAGTAGGCTACCGTCATTGCTCTGCCAAAACCACACAAACCTACAGATGACTCAAAGAACTACTACCCTATTTCACTCCTCTGTGTCCCCTTCAGGCACTTTGGACAACTACTCCTTGCCGGGATGGAACCAGGCCAGACCCCCAACTTCCGTCAAGCGAGCTTCCCTCACGGACGCAGCAATGTACAACACAACGTGAAGCTTTCAAATGACATTTAAGTCATCTTAGATAAAGGATGCAAGGTGGGTGTCATCTCAGTGGGCCCGACCGCAGCCTGCGACACAATTTGGCACCAGGGCCTGATTGTGAAATTCCTCTGGATAATTCCTGAATGTAACATAGTGGGATTCATTGCCAACATCCTCGCCAATTCATACTGAAGACAAGTGATAACCAGTCCTCCTGCCCAAGACGCCTAAGAAACAGAATTCCCCAATGATCAGTACTGGTTCCAATGGTATTTAACGTTTACATTATTGACCTACCATGCCCAACATCTCTGCAGTACAGATATGCCGACCACCTCCCTCTTCTTCACTCTGACAGATGCTGGTTGAAAGTAGAAGACGTGCTCATGGCAGACATGGCACTGACCGCAGCCTATCTCCAGACCTGTAGTCTACAGCTTAGCATTGCAAAACCCACCCTTACAACTTTCCACCTCAACAACAACGAAGCTCTGTGTCAGCTTACAGTCAACCTTAAAGGGACACCTCTACCCACTCCGACATACCTTGGGGTAAATGGGCAACTGACCTTCAGGCAACACCTTGAATCTCTATATACCAAAGTCTCATCTAAGAACAACCTCCTTTGTTGTCTGCAGGCGCATCCTAGAGAGCCAATACGTCCACTGTTGCCCTGACCCTACTCTACAGTGCTGCAGAATATGTTGACCCCAGCATGGTGCCAAGTGTACACATTAAAAAGATGGACACATTCTCAACAGCACCTTGAGATTCAGCCCTGGCTGCCTATGACCCACTCAATCTGAGTTCCATGCATTGCACTTGCAACTCTTTGCAGAGAAGACCACTCACAGAGACGGATGAACAAGGCCTTGCTGGCCGTAAACCATCCCCTACACAACCTTGTTCAGAACTCTAAACTTGACCGCCAAAGTCTGCGTCCTCGCACCCCTTTCTTCTGCAATGCAGCAACTTTTCGCAGCTTTATTATCAACATCCTTGACAGATGGAGAACTGCCTGGCAGGGAACCTCACGACCCACTCAATTTACAGTATGGCCTAACACATAATTGTCACCAGGGGCCAACCTGCCTCGCGGAAAATGGGTGACTCCAAATCGGCTACTAACTGGAGTCGACCATTTCAACTCCAACATGTACCGCTGGGGGCTGCGCCAATCAGCAGCCTAACTGCACACCACATACTCCACGAGTGCCGCACCCTACGCCCGCCTGAGGACATACTTCTTGATCTGTTCAGCGCCGACCCTGACACCAGTGCTGGCTGCAACGCCTGAACCAAACTACATAGCGGCCTCATACGCAAAAAAAAAGTATAGACTTTTTGTAGGACATGAGTGTAGACTCTTTGTGGGACTCCTGGACATGAGTGTGTCCTGTACAATGTAGACTCTTTGTAGGATTAACAGACATAAATGTGTTCTCTACAATGTGGACAAACAACAACATGAGAAGATTTTCCTGCTGGTATTTGTTTTTGTCTCTGTGGACCTTTTCTGGCAAATGAGCAGTGAACTTGGCAGGAAAAGCACAGAAACACACACACACACACACACACACGATGAACTACCCCCCCTCGTGCCCCTCCCCTCTTCTCTCCTCTACTTTTCTTCTTTAGGACGTCTACAGTAAGGACGCTCACAAGTCACTGCAACATGTCTGTACTCACACTCTTCATCATCATCATCATCATCATGGCGGCTGGTGAGTGTGTGTGTGCATGCTGGGGTCAGTCGGTTATGTGCATGCGTGTGAGTTGTCAGGTTGAATGGAACTTAACAAAGACACACACATGTGTTGACACTTAATGTGTGTGTGTGCGCGGGTGTGTGCGCTAGGTTCAGTCAGCTGTATGCATACTTGTGTGTTGCCGGGTTAAATGTAACTTTACACATGTGTTGGCACTTAGAGTGTGTGTGTGTGTGTGTGTGTAGGGGTCAGTCAGTTGTGTGCATACGTGTGTGTTGTCAGGTTAAATGTAACTTATCAAACACACACATGTATTGGCACTTAGTGTGTATCTGTGTGTGTGTGCATGTGTATCAGCTGTCAATCATGTCATCCTTCACATTGGTGTGACAGGAATCTGATTGATTGGCAGCTGATGACCCTCTCTATAAATAATCAATACACTTCACTTCCTATCGGTGTGCGTGTGTGTCATCACATTGTCATCTTCAGCGTAACACACACACACACACACACACACGCACACACACACACACACACACAAAAGTGCTATGTTGGAGAAGTCAGAGCGTGTTTTAGCAGCAGTATTATTAATCATTACACTAACTTTTGTCCAACTCCAACAAGTCAGTCGGCATGTGTTACGCCAATTGTTAAAGTCTTGCTTTCCTGCACTGCTATTGGCTGGCTGGTCACTGTCAATCATGACAGGTGGTGAAATGAAGTGTTTTTACTGGAATAGAAGCTTCTGAGAGAACTCACATTAAAAAAACATCCGTGTTTTGCTTAGCATTGAAATACTTTAGTAGAGAGTGTGTTGATGCTTTCTTAACCTTTTTACTTGTGTTCATCCATCTTATCTGCTGGTCTCCATGGCAACTGCCTAGTGTTTGATTGTGTGTGTGTGTGTGTGTGTGTGTGTGCGCGTGTGCAGGCGGTGAGGTCGAGGTGACATCATCGCCAGACTACGATTACGACTACAACGCAACCTTTGGCTACATATTTTACAGTCAGTACACACACATGCACACACACACTGTTTTACTTAGTCAACACTTTAATTATTTGTGTGTGTGTTTGTGTGCATTTGTGTGTGTGTGTGTGTGTGTGTGTGTGTGTGTGTGTGTGTGTGTGTGTGTGTGTGTGTGTGTGGGCGCACAGGCAACACAAGCAGCGAGGATCTGGAGACCTTCCTGAAGAACACTAGCGACTACCTGGATTCCCATGAGGATAGGCAGGACTACGAAGAGGAAGTGATCATCACCACGACAACTAAGCGGTACAACACACCAAGGGGCGGTGTCATCATCGACAACACCGCACCCTCGTGCGTCTGTCTGGTGAGAGAGATAATTAGATGACTTCTATGTCGTTGCGCTACCATGCTAAATATGTTCATGCTGACATTTTCAATATAGGGCTGTCAAGTTAAAATGATTTTATTACTGTAAGATTAATCACATTCTTGAACTGTGATTAATCATGATTAATCACAGGTTATTATTATCTGCTTACATACCGTATTTTCCGAACCGTAGGGCGCACCAGATTGTAAGGCGCACTGCCGATGAATGGTCTATTTTCGATCTTTTTTCATATATAAGGGCGCATTAAAGGAGTCGTTATATTATTATTTTTTTCTAAAGTGAAAACACTTCCTTGTGGTCTACATAACATGTAATGGTGGTTCTTTGGTCCAAATGTTGCATAGATTATGTTTTACAGATCATCTTCAAGCCGCTTTCTGACAGTCGCTTCCGGATGCGCCGTTCTGTGGGCGGTCTTATTCACCTTCGAAAGCGTCTTTTCCCCGTCATCTTTGTTGTAGCGGTGTAGCGTACAAGGACGGGAGTGGAAGAAGTGTCAAAAGATGGAGCTAACTATTTTAATGACATTCAGACTTTACTTAAATCAATAACGGAGCAGCAACTCCTCATCCGGAAACAACAACACCGGAAATGTGTCCCGTAAAAAACCGTCCGACCGGAACTCTCTAATAACTAAAGTTCCTTGGGTGAATAATGTAAAATCACTACACCGGTATGTTTTAGCGCTTTCATGGCGAGTTTACTGACAGATATAAGTAGGGATGATGTTCGAAATTGGTTCTCCCGGTTGTTCGATAAGAAAAGAACCGATTCCATGGACTCGAATCCCTTTTTGAGAACCGGTTCCCGTTATCGAGGCCACTATAGTAAAGAAAAAGAGTTGGTTCTTTATTCGAATCCCTGGGAACGAATCCCTTCCCACGTACAGGAAATGCCCTGTGGGACCGGCAATGTTATGCCAATTTGATTGTAGACTCTTACTGACACCTTGTGGCGAGATGAAAATACTACGCATCATTAGTTTGGGCACTTCCGGGTTGAGACAATTGAGAAGTAGACAAGTTGTGTTAGCTCTTACAAGCCTTGGAAAAGATAAGTCTGTAAGTAAACTTTTGAACTTGTTTATGTAACTCAATATTAAGGTGGAAAGTGGTTAAGTTTGATACTAAGATGTTTATTGAAAAACGATTTTTGTGCACTGTTTCAATGGATGTTTTGAGGACTTAAAATGGCTGCCAGTCGTATATTTCCACCATCGAAATAGTTTCAACACTCAGAAGTATTTGTTTGATGATAGTCTGTATTCTTGTGTGAAGCTAATATTTACATATTGTGTATTACATTTCAGTATGTTAATTGAATCACGTAGCTTATACATTTGTCATTGTGTGTATTTCAGTTTAAAAAAAAAAAAACAGTCCAGTGCAAGACAAAAGTAAAGATAGGAAAAGACAAAGCAAGATCAACAACAATAAAGAGCCTAAATGGATTAATCTGCTTTGGATTGTTTGCTAACTGTCTGCCAAGCTGTATAACCTCAACACGTATAGTGAGGGCAGAACAGGCAATATGCAATTATTGCCAGGCTTCGCTCTCAAATAAGGGGGGAATAATTGTTGATTAATGACTGTGGTGTTCTTAGTGTCATAGTGTGTGTAGTTAGTATGTTCCAATAGCAGCAGAAGTGCACTTTTTGGAGCGCTGTATTATTTCCAGTTTTGTGCCCAAGGGACTGATTTTATTTAACACTATATTATTATTTATACACCTATAGTGATCACAGAGACAGGGTGTTTTTGTGTTACTGTATATATTTGTTTTTCTGAAAATTACTTAATATACTTTGGGTAACAACAGTCAATATATATATATTTTTTAGGGGGGTAACAGTCAATATTTATTTATTTATTTTATTTTATTTTTTTCTTATAAAATAAAAGTGAGCTTTTGTTAAACCAAATATTGTGTTTTTTTCCATATACAACAACCTATCTGGATTCGATAAGAGAATCGATAAGGAATCGGTTCGATAAGAGGATTCGATAATGGGCTCGAACTCGATAATTTCTTATCAAACATCATCCCTAGATATAAGTAAGAACTTTACACTACTTTATATTAGAAATGGCAACAGCGGAGGATGAATGTCCCATAACAAGAAGATAGAGAAAAAGAAGAAGCTGCAATTTTTCAGGATTTATGCAGATTCCAAATACAGATCAGCAGGTACCAGAAGGTAAGAAAAGTTGAGTTTGCATAATAATGTGAAACAAAACGCCGGATAATGTGTCTTACCTTATACACACACCATAATAATATTTGTATGTTGAAGCACAGTACAATCCATCAAGCGGTGTGGCTTCATAGCTTACCGAAGTCGTACTAAAACATTTTGATAGATTTTTGAGCGCCGTGTGTAATGTTCTATATTTTCAATGGAACATACTGTATAAAATGTTGGTGTTGTTTCCTTGAGTCATATTGCCATCATATTGCAGTCTACATGTATCTCTTATGTGTGACTGCCATCTACTGGTCACACTTATTATTACACCAGGTATCAAATAAAATTGCTTCGAGGTCGGTAAGCAAAACCAGATTTATTCCGTAAATTAGGCGCACCGGGTTCTAAGGCCCACTGATTTTAAGTGCGCCTTATAGTACGGAAAATACAGTAAATAAAATTTGCTTAAGAAAAATGTAGTCAGACTGTCATATATATTATTGGACTGTCTATGGATGTTCTCATTCATTAAGGTCATTGTATTCTCAGGGCGTTCAATCTTTGCAACTGGACTGTTTGTTTTGTCTATGAAAACCTTTCGCCTCTCATCCAAGTAGTCGTCATCCGTTCATGCTCATAGACTTAGGTTGGTCCGATCTAGTCTTAGAATTACTGTAGATTTGTCAGCTCTCGTGTAGCGGCTGGTGTCAAAACCCCAAATATTTAAACCCCAACTCCAATATCCTGAACTGCAAGTCATTGATTTGCTCAAAACTTGGTGACAGTAAGTATGGTAAGAATTAAGTGCACATTTTGAAAGTCTTTGCAATAATATTGCAAACAAAGCACTAATAGTTAATGTAGTAAACACACACATAAACAACTTAAAATAGTGCACCATTTAAATCTGCATTTACTCTTCTTTAGTTTAATCAGTTGTTTAAAGAAACAAGCGTATTTACTTTTTCAAAAGACAATGCTGATCTCTTTTTTTGGTACAATGCGACCTCAGCTTGTTGTAATTACTTACATGTGTCCAATCATCTCCAGTAAGCAAAAATAAATTCACATTCAGCCAGTAGTTGCAACTTGATGCTCTTGATAGTGTAGTACAGTTGTTTATCCTTGCTGTAATTGTGCCTCTCAAAGGTATTGTACGGCAGATCAGCTGTGGTGATATGAATGACATCTTCTTGCAGCTCTTTCATCTTGTGACGCACGCAGATAATATAATTATAATGGGGATTTTAATATCCATATGAATACCCCATCAGACCCTCCGTGCGTGGCGATCCAGTCTATAATTGATAGCTGTGGTCTTACACAAATAATAAATGAACCCGCGCATCGCAACGGTAATACGATAGATCTAGTCTTCACAGATGTTAAGGGGTATACATGCGGCGGCTGTCCATTTTGCAAAGGCATTGTTTAACGTATCTGTGGTACTTTTGTTGACAGCATTGAAGCAGGTAAACTCAGCCAGCTTACCGTTCTCCTCTGCTGGTTGACGATGCAACATTCATGCTAGCGGCATCATCCTCGAGCAAAATGTGTTAATGTTGACATGCCAAATGCATTCATGCTAACATGCTAAGTATGCATACAAGCAAAATGTGTTAACTCCGACATGCTAGATGTTTCATGTTAATATTTAAAATGCTAATATGCTAAACATGGTTATGTAAACAAGCAAAATGTGTTAATGTCGACATGCCAAATGCGTTCATGCTAACATGCTAAGTATGCAAACAAGCAAAATGTGTTAATTCCGACATGCCAGATCTTTCATGTTAATATCTAAAATGCTAATATGCTAAACATAGTTACGTAAACAAGCAAAATGTGTTAATGTCGACATGCTAAATGCGTTCATGCTAACATGCTACGTATGCAAACAAGCAAAATGTGTTAATTCCGACATGCTAGATGTTTCATGTTAATATCTAAAATGCTAATATGCTAAACATGGGTATGTAAACAAGCAACATGTGTTAATGTCCACATGCCAAATGCGTTCATGCTAACTAGCTAAATATGCAAACAAGCAAAATGTGTTATTTCCGACTTGTTAAATGTTTTATGTTAACATGTCAATATGTAAAATGCTAATATGCTACACATGTTAATTTAAAAATGCAAAATGTGTTCATGCCTAAATGCTAAATGTGTTTATGCTAAACATGTTCATGTAAACATGCTAAATCTGTTTATGCCAAAATGCTAAATATATTAATGTAAACAAGCAAAATGTGTTAATGTCGACATGCTAAGTGCGTTCATGCTAACATGCTAAGTATGCAAACAAGCAAAATGTGTTAATTCCGACATGCTAGATGTTTCATGTTAATATCTAAAATGCTAATATGCTAAACATGGGTATGTAAACAAGCAAAATGTGTTAATGTCCACATGCCAAATGCATTCATGCTAACTAGCTAAATATGCAAACAAGCAAAATGTGTTATTTCCGACTTGCCAAATGCTTTATGTTAACATGTCAATATGTAAAATGCTAATATGCTACACATGTTAGTTTAAAAATGCAAAATGTGTTCATGCCTAAATGCTAAATGTGTTTATGCTAAACATGCTCATGTAAACATGCTAAATGTGTTCATGCCAAAATGCTAAATATATTCATGTAAACATGCAAAATGTGTTCATGCCAAAATGCTAAATAGGTTCATGCTAACATGCGAATCATACTCATGATAACAAGAAAAATGTGTTCATGCCATCCATATATCCATTTTCTACTGCTTGTCCCTCTCTGGGTCATGGGGGGCTGGAGCCTATCCCAGCTGCATTAGGGCGGAAATTGGGGTACACCCTGGCTAAGTCGCCATCTCGTCGCAAAAACAAGAACAAATCTGTTAATGCCAACATGATAAATATGTTCATGCTAAAATGCTAAATGTTAATGTTACATATATAAAAAGGGTAAATATGTTCATTCCAAAATGCTAACTGTGTTCTTGCTAACAGGCTAAATCTTAAAATGCTAAATGTGTTCATGCCAACATACTTAGTATGTTTATAATATCAGTATAAATATGTTAATGCCAACATGCTAACCATGTTAATGCCAACATGCTATATGTGTTGGTGATAACGTGCTAAACCCTAACATGCTAAATGTGTTCATGCCGACATATTTGATATGCTGACATGGTCAGAGCAATTATGCTGAGATTTTTTGTGACTTCCTATGTGCAGGATGGGATGCTGATGATGGCGGTGATTGTGCACCACTCACTGTGAGACAAAAGTCACAGTTCATGCGCTGGAGCCGCACTGACTTTGTGTCCAGTGGGAGGACACCGACTGATCTGCGTGGATTTATGACAGCAAACATTTGTATGTGTAAATAAAAGCACACCAGATATCAAGAGGGAAATAGGCCACCTGTGTGTGTGTGTGTGTGTGTGTGTGTGTGTGTGTGTGTGTGTGTGTGTGTGTGTGTGTGTGTGTGTGTGTGTGTGTGTGTGTGTGTGTGTGTGTGTGTGTGTGTGTGTGTGTGTGTGTGTGTGTGTGTGTGTGTGTGTGTGTGTGTGTGGGTGTGTGTGTGTGTGTGTGTGTGCTGAATCTTTTTTAAATGATGATTGTCTCCATGTTGGCTGGTAAAATATTTGAAAAGTTTATTTTCCTAATAAGACAAATGTTGACATGAGAATGAGACATTAAATACAATGTGTTCACTTCCAGACGCCGTCGTTTTTTTCCACGCAACAAGTCTAATGAGGGGTCAGAGGTCAGCCTTTAATTGTCTTGTGTTGACTCAAACACACACACACACACACACACACACACACACACACAAACACGCACACCCACACACCCAGTGTTGACGGATAATGATGGACGCGGGGGGGTTTAGCCTCGGGCCTTTTGTTTATTTTAGTGTTTTAATGAGAAGGTTCTAGAAGTGAACACTACGGGAGTGTTGTGGGTGGGGCCAAGACAGGAAGTCTTCTCTTATCAAATGTGACAACTCGTTGTTTTTTTCTAATATTTCGGTGCTGAATAATTTGACCGAGTCTCATTTTTCTTAAGGAGGTCAAAACGTCCTCCTTTCATCTTTCATGTCATGAATAATGGGCACACGGGAGATGTCGTCCTCGACCTCCGCTTGAAAAAGTGGAGGTCGAGAGCGACATCTCCAAAGTCTTTCTTTCTCCTGTTTTATGTTTGCATAAACGTCCAATGATCACCGTCGTCCCACGCAATTGGTCCAAGCTAATTGAAACAAGACATTTAAAAAGTTTAAGAAGTGTGATTGGCTGACTATTGATCCTCCTTTCTTAACACACACACACACACACACACACACACACACACACACACACACACACACACACACACACACACACACACACACACACACACACACACACACACACACTGGTTGTCATTTGGAATGGGGACCAAGTTTTTGATCATCACTTGTGGGGACCACCCTTTCTACAGGTTGTGGAGGCATAAAACAAATGAGGTAAAATGGCCACTGCCCAGTTAGCTCATACACGTCTTTAAATCTCTGGATTGATGAAGTAATGTGCTGATCATTCTTACTGGGGACCCTGGGGAAAAATAGTTAATATGGTTCATAAGGACCAAATTTAAATAATTTTGCATAATTCACACAAATTTGTACGTGTCTACTGAGGACCATTAAAAAAAAAAAAAAGTTCAAATTAAATATGACATGATCCTCAGAATACAGCACTACAGCTGTCCTCTTATAGGAAGTTTCACCATTTAAATGTTAAAGCAAATCCTGCATCTTCTGTGACATTACTGAAAACTGCTATTTAGCAGTAATGAAGTTGTCTGCAACTCCAACTACCATATATAGAAGGATGGAAAATTCTGAATGTGAATAATAATGTTTTATAACCGTGCTGTATAAAAATGTCATCCTAAGGAACATTAAACCAGATTTTGTTTTTGGAAAAATATAATAGTTTTAACTAAGGGTGGATACCCTACAGAATCACAGTACTATTAATGCCAGGATAACAAATGTTTCACTTTTCAAAAAATTTAATTTTCTCTTTTACCAGTATTTGAAACACGTAAACAAAGTAACCCAAATTTCCCTGTTGTGGGATCAATAAAGGATTATCTTATCTTACCTTAAACCACAGAAATAAAATACAAAGTCATTTAAACATTTATTTTTACTTTTCATTTTTAACAACATTGAACATAAAGAACATAAACAACTGTTCTACTTAACCAACCCAGTCAGATAGTCAGAATGGATCTGACTATCATTTAAAAAGGTTTCCCTTTAGGGGACCTGTTTATTTGTCCCCATACCGTCAGAGGTCCCCTAAAGGTGACTGTGTAAACAGAGTGATGTCCCCATTAAGTAAGCATTGCCAGAAGACACACACACACATACACACACACACCGTGTTTGACCTCTAACCTGTGCGGCATGTAAACACTTGTTGAATATTAATGAGCGACGAGCATCATCATCCATCAGGGGGCAGCGACGCGACGTCTTGAAAACGTGACGAATGACGGCGGCGGGAGGCGAGAGCAGCTCATAAAGGCGGCGGAGGGGACCCGTGCCAGGAGCACTTCAGAGCTGCAGAAGAAGAAGAAGTAGAAGACGCCAAACGAGAAGGTGGATGAGAAGATGTTTGACGTGTCTTATTCCTGGTGCTATTCTTCCCTTTTTTGTTTCAGCACATCTAGACTTTGTGGTGATGGAGAGCATGCGTCTGGTCTTTCTTCTGTCCGTCTGCCTGTCCACGCTGACGTCCTTCTGTCAGGGTCAAAGGTCGGCCGACGCTCAGGTTCCGGGCACCGCGCCTGATGATCCCATCCTGGGACTGGCCAAGGTGGACATGGTGAGTCATGAGCAGGGCTGTCCAAAGTGTGGCCTGGGGGACGTTTTTGTCTCGTTTTTTTAAATTGTAAATCAATCAATCAAACTTTATTTATACAGCGCTAGTGCTTTACAGTAAAAAAAGAAAGGAGGGATGAAAACACAACATACAAACGAATAGTGCATCCAGAAATGGAATAATTGTTTCCACATTTTGCTATGTTACAGCCTTATTCCAAAATGGAATAAGTTCATTTTTGTTCTCAAAATTCTACAGACAATACCACATAATGACAATGTGAAAAGATATTTTTGAATTTTTTTCGCAAATAAATAAAAAATAAAAAAACACATGTACATAAGTATTCTTTGTTGATGCACCTTTGGCATTTTCGCCCATTCCTCTTTGCAACACCTAATAAGTAAGTAAGTAAATTTTATTTATAAAGCACTTTTCACGGATAAAATCACAAAACGCTGCACAAAACATAGGTGAAGTAAAACAACAATTCAATTTAAAAGAACAGGGGCAACGCCATAAAAAGGATACAAAGTGGATTAAAAATTATCCACCAGGTTGGATGGGAAGTGTTGATTTTCCTCCATGATGTCTCTGTTCATTGCTGCATTCATCGTTCTCTCTATCTTCACTAGTCTCCCACTATATGATTTTTTATTCTTTTATTTTCAATAAATTTGCTAAATAAAAATAATTTAAAAAAACATTTCACATTGTCGTTATGGGGTATTGTTTGCAGAATTTTGAAGGCAAATTTATACTATCCCATTTTGGAATAAGGCTGTAACATAACATGTCGAAAAAGAAAAAGCGCTGTGAATACATTCCAGATGCACTGCGCACACAGCTCTATTGACAATAAAAAAAACATGGCATGGCACTGAGGATGAAGGAAAAATGCCATCTTTAAGGCGTCTATACTGGAGAATAAGTAAAATTAACGCCATCTGAAACATTAAAAAATATATAAAAATAAGATATGAATAATACTATGCCAGCTGCATTCGGGCGGAAGGCGGGGTACACCCTGGACAAGTCACCACCTCATTACAGGGCCAACACAGATAGACAGACAACATCCACACTCACATTCACACACTAGGGTCCATTTAGTGTTGCCAACCTATCCCCAGGTGCATGTCTTTGGAGGTGGGAGGAAGCCGGAGTATCCGGAGAGAACCCATGCAGTCACAGGGAGAACATGCAAACTTCACACGGAAAGACCCCGAGACTGGGAGTCGAACCCAGGATCTTCTTATTGTGAGGCACCAGCATTAACCCCTTTTTTGATTGATTGAGAAGTATTATTGACATCTTAAAGAATTTAATCCATGTAATGCTTTAAAAAGGCAAATGGATGGCACAAAAAGCCAAAAGGCTTGTTTCCATTGTGGTCCCTAACAACATTTATTTGTACTTGTGCAATGACAATAAAGATCCACCCATCCAAAATAAAAAATAACACAATAAAAATAAGAAACATAAGAGTAAACATGATGAGAAGAACGAGCGCTAACCACTGCATCACCGTGCTGCCCTGTCTTTAACCTTTTTTTTTTTTTTTAAATGTACGCGATCTGTGCAATCCTTAGGCTCTCCGGCAAAAATAAAATAAAATAAAATCAATTGATTAATAAGAAGCCTCGGGCCTTTTGTTTATTTTAGTGTTTTAATGAGAGGGTTCTAGAAATGAACACTATGGGAGTGTTGAGGGCGGGGCCAGGACAGGTAGTCTTCTCTTGTTATCAAATGTGACAACTGCTTGTTTTTGTTTTTTTTCATTTATTTTGGTGCTGTTGTGTAACCCGCTGGCTTAGCATGTATTTACGTGCACTTTTCATTTAAAAAAATTATCAAAGGTATTGATTTTATTATTGTGACTGCTTGGCAGCAATAATGTCAACAAAGTGATTCCTTAAATTGTTTTTTCACACCAGCAGCTGACAAAGATAATGTACTGTCAGCTTGTTGTCATCGTGTGTGTGTGTGTGTGTGTGTGTGTGTGTGTGTGTGTGTGTGTGTGTGTGTGTGTGTGTGTGTGTGTGTGTGTGTGTGTGTGTGTGTGTGTGTGTGTGTGTGTGTGTGTGTGTGTGTGTGTGTGTGTGTCCATGCAGGCAGAGGCGCTGCAGGCTTTCGTGGACGAGGCGGAAAGCAGAGTGGGCCTCTCAGTGGAGAAGAAGGCCAGCTTCATCCCGCGGGTGAGGACGTGAGCGACACCTGTCAATCAAATGTGTTTGTGTAGAGTAGAGTATGCACCGCTGTCATTTTTGCCTCATCCTTCACTTTATGCATGGGTGAAGAATGCACTACCGACCTGGTATGATGATGCTACCTGGTGGTTGTTTGAGCTAGTCCTGGATGCTTCAGTCACACGCAGGATTCTCACAGGAATAAGGCAAACATACAGTGTTCCTTACTGTGTGTTAAAAGAAGCACGTTTGTGTGTCACAGTGTGATGTTGGCGAGCGCTGCGCGATGAAACATGGGCCCCGATTTGGCCGACTGTGCGACTGTCTGCGGGGGGCGGCATGCAACACCTTCTTCCTGCGCTGCTACTGAGGGCACCCAAAAACATACGGCAACATCTTGACCCATTTTTTGAACTCAAATGTGTCCTTGTTGTCCTTTGTCAAATAAATGTCGTTCCCCACTTCCACTGTAAGACATCTAAACGCTCATACAGGACAATAAACATGTTCAATATGTCTTTGTCTTTGTCCATTCACCATGCAGCCGCTTCTGTGAGTCACTAATCAACGTGCAGGGTTATGTCTGGCTTTAGGTACCTTACCTCCAGGTTAGTCACCCACTAAGGTACCAAAAAAGGTCGCAAATTGCGTCCCTTTGTGTCGCTTTGTTGCGAGAATATTTTTGGCAATCACAAGTTGATCGTCCAATCAGAGGCGAGCGCGCTGAGGTCAGCGTCATACGTGGAAGCTTCTTTTCGTTTCTCAGCTTCACACGCAGGACGCTTATCAACAGCATGACATTTAGTCCTCAGATAAGAGCACACTCACACACGCACACACGCGTCTTCTAGCTGTGTGTCATAAAAGGACAACATGGCCTTTTCACAGCAAGACTCCTCTGCTTGTTTAATTAAAGAAGAAAAAAAAATAGAAAGGTTTTCCTTTTTCTGTGTTCCTTTGAAGTCAAATGATATCAACATGAAGTGAATTATATTTATATAGCGCTTTTCTCTAGTGACTCAAAGTGCTTTTTACATAGTGAAACCCAATATCTAAGGTACATTTAAACCAGTGTGGGTGGCACTGGGAGCAGGTGGGTGAAGTGTCTTGCCCAAGGACACAACGGCAGTGACTAGGATGGTGGAAGCTGGGATCGAACCTGGAACCCTCAAGTTGCTGGCACGGCCGCTCTACCAACCGAGCTATACTATGATTTTATTAAATATAAAGGGATTTATTTATCTTTCAAAAACGAAACCTGAAGACAAACATAAACATATATGTGTTGGGGTTGTAAATCACAATAAAAGCCCATGTTTTTCAAAATGTAATAAACAGATATATAAAAATGTGTTTTATATTTAAGCCATACAATTATATTATATTGTCCACATGTTTAATGTGAATGCCACTGTGACACTAATAATCCAATCTAAGATCTATTCCTGCTGGATGCTGCGCAACTATAGTGACACAGTGTTTTATTTTGAAACACTAAACCGGACGCAAGGCCGTATTAACTTCCTCAAATAGTCGCGATGTAATTCTACGCACAATAACGACGCAAATTAGCCCAAAGAATGGACCAGAATACTCAATTGAAATCAGCGTTTGGGGGTTTGTGATATTTGTACTCTACAAACATATGCTTTACGAACATAGCAGCGACATTGCTCGGCTAAACCTAGCTATACGTTCATACGATACAACCATCCTTCTTCTGACCAAAGTAGTCTTTTTCTACATTTTGTTTGTCAATGGTTTTGTTAAACCTCGACTAGCTGGTGGTATGTCAGATTATGTTGTAAAAAATTTTTTTTCCCCTCAGCAGATTAAGAATCAACAGCCTGAAACTTCCGGTTTACTTCCTGTTTATTTAAATGACTGTGTTATTGATGACATCATTTGGTTGTGTTATTGATGACATAATTTGGTTGTGTTTGTTTCAGTGTTTCCATCAGACGTCGTCAAAGTTGTCATTGTGAAAGAAGAGCAGGAGCCACAGCCCGCCCACGTGAAAGAGGAAGAGGAGGAGACTGACATCAGCAAGTTCCATGTGAAGACTAAAGATGATGACGAAGAGCAAGGTGGTTGGTCACAGCTTCATTGCAGCGAGAAGAACATAGAGGACACAACATCACAATCTACCCACACTGATGACAGCGTCCACACTGAAGAACCTTTGAGAAATAATAAACACTTGAAATGTTCTCAATGTGACAAAAGTTTTGTCCATGAGAGGAATCTAAAAACTCACATGAGGATCCACACAGGAGAAAAACCTTTCCACTGCTCAGTTTGCAGTAAAACGTTCAGCCAGAGTGCCAATTTAGCTGTCCCTTCTCGTATCCACACCGGAGAGAAACCTTTCCTTGCTCAGTTTGTGGCGGAAGCTTCTCCCAAAAAGGACATTTGCTAAGACATAAAGCAACACACAGTGAAGACAAGACGTCTTTCTGTCCGGTTTGCGACGCTGCCTTCTATCATTCATTGAGCACATGAGAACACAGTGGGGGAAAAAAATTTTTTCCTGCTCGGTCTGTCCGAAAAGATTCTCCGGAAGAGGTCATTTGGTGACGCACATGAGAACTCACACTGGCGAGAAACCATTTTCCTGCATGATTTGTGCAAAAAGCTTCTCTCAAAAGGGACATTTAATGACTCACAGAAGGACACACTCGGGAGGAAAACGCTTTTCCTGCTCAGTATGTGCTAAAAGATTCTCTCAGAAAGGACATATGATGTCACACATGAGGACGCACCGCAGAAACATGTTGACGTTCCAAGAGTCTCAGATGAGACTGATGAGAACACACTCGGAATACAAGTTTTTGTGATTAAGATCTCAAATAATGTGCTTTAGCAGGTTGAACGTGTTTATCACACTAAGACAGATGCATGTACATGTGATTGTAAATTAAATACACATTATTAACACAAAGCTGTTAAATGTGTCATAGTTGATGACAATTTTCATATTTTCTAATCTTGTTAAAGAAAATGTTCATCAGTGACCTGGAAAGGACAAAACTGCCTGTAGGAGCCAAACGTCTCCAGTAGATGTCAGCATTGTGCAACGTCACGGACAGAGTCGTGTATAAAGAGGGCATGGCCAACTAAACAACAGGCGCCATGACTGCTACCAAGGATGTGTGTGGCTGTGCCGGGATACATGCAATTGCTGTTGTTTTGACGTTAGTTTTTCAGACGAAATAAACCAAAATAATAGGTCTATATATAGTTTTGAACATACTCCAGCTAATAAACTTACAATCAGGGATGTGAACGCATTTTTAAACATTCATTTTCACGTCAAAATATCACTTTCGCGTTTTTTTTAATATGAAATATCGTCACGTGTAAGAACGGGAGTTGGAAAAGGAGTGTCAAAAGATGAAGCTAATGGTTTTAATGATATTCACACTTCGTTTTCTTACCAGCAATCGAGCAGTATCTATACATTAGTGACCTCTCAGCGCAACAACAGACAACACCGAAAATGTGTCGCGTGAAAACCTGTCTGCCCGAAACTGTCTAACAATAACAAAACTTACAAGGAATTATGTAAACCCACTACAATATTAAAACAATTGGTTCTAAACAAAATGTGTTAAAAGCTCACCTCAGCCACAGGCAGCCGGTCACCCGAGTACAAGGGTGCCCGACAACTTGTTGTTTCTTTTGCCTAAACGGCACATATTTAATAATACCACCTTAACGTTTGACAACCAAACAATTACACAAAGCGACTCTGCAAAGAATCTGGGTATTATTTTCGACCCAACTCTCTCATTTGTGTCACACATTAAGAGTGTTACTAAAACAGCTTTCTTTCATCTACATAATATCGCTAAAATGTGTCCCATTTTGTCCACCAGCGATGCTGAGATCATTATTCATGCGTTCGTTACGTCTAGCATTAAAAGATTACAGTTGGTACAAAATGCGGCTGCTAAACTTTTGACAAGAACAAGAAAGTTTGATCAAACGATAGGGACTGTTTACAGATCCCCTAATCAGAGTGATTTCTATGGTGCTCTCGAGGAGTGCTTAGCTGGTGTAGACAACGTGGAGAAAATTATAACTGGAGATCTGAACACAGATATTCAACGCAGAGATGCGCCTGTCTTCAAATCTTACAGCAAGCTTTGTAATCTGCACGGCCTCTCCCAGCTAATAACACTACCAACAAGGGTGTGTGATTCCACCCAAACAACCATAGATCTCATTCTCTCATCAGACCGGCATAACATAAAAAATAGTGGGGTCATGATCTGTGGTCTTAGCGACCACTATCTAACCTTCTGCACCCGCAAAATAACTAAAGCCAATGGCCACATAACAGCTCAATCCAGATCCGTTAAACATACTCCAGTGATAATTTCAACCTTAAATTAGGTGAGTGGGACTGGTCCCCTGTGCTCACGAGCAAACTGGTCGAAGATGCCTGGGATCGCTTCAAAACAGCGTTCCTAGCGATACTAAATGATATGGGTCCCGTTACAACAGTCAGGATCAAAGCCCGCTCTGAACCATGGATGAATCCAGACCTATTAGCTGCCATAAAAGACAGAGACAGAAAATACTCCGAATACCAAAAGTGCAAAACCGAAGTAGATAAACAACCCAATAATAACCTTAAATCACTCCTTTCAACACTCAAAAAGCAATGCAATAAATTAAGAAATAAGACAACTAACCTGACTAAATCCTTAAAAAAAAATTACATTACCGACAAAATAGAGGAAAACACAAACAAGCCACATGAGCTCTGGAAAATCCTCAACAACCAGCTTCCTGGTTGCAGCCAAAAACTTAAAACCAGGCTCACCAACATCAACAACAAGGAGGGTGACTCCCTCATTACAGATAAAATGGAGGTAGTAAGCAGACTTAACACCTATTTCACCAGCATAGCCACAACTCTAGTCAACAAGCTGTCCCACCACTCTGGTCGCTTTGGTGTAGAACACATTAAAGCCTTCTACAGAAAGCTAGGAGTATCCAACAATGATTTCAAATTAGAAATGGTCTCAGCTGACGAGGTGATTAAAAAATTGAGCGTGCTCCACCCAAACAAGGCCACCGGCCTTGATAATATCCCCTCCAGATTCCTCAGGGACTCTGCCACCACCGTTGCCCCAATCATCACGCACATAATAAACCTCTCAATTACTCAAGGCCAAGTACCAAAAGATTTCAAAATAGCAAGAGTAACTCCCCTTTTTAAAAAAGGAAGCACATTAGAACCTGGCAACTACCGACCTGTTTCTATTCTCAGTTCAATTTCGAAAGTAATGGAAAAAATAGTTTATGAACAGGTTGATAGTTACCTTGCCACTAATAAACTCATGTACAAATTCCAATCCGGCTTCAGAACTAACCACTCCACTGACACAAGCTTTCTCTATCTGACCGACGACATCAAACATGAGGTGGATGCGGGCAAATACTGCGGCATGGTCATGCTGGACCTTCAGAAGGTCTTTGACACCGTTAACCACGCTATACTGTTGGATAAGCTCAGAGCAATCAGATTTAACAAAACCTCATCGAGCTGGATGCAATCTTATTTGGAGGGGAGCAGAGGCGTCACTAGCTTTTAAGGACAGGGGGGGGGGGCTTAGCCCCCAGGAGATGCACAGGATGCAAGCGAACGTAGCGCACAAGCACAAAACTTCACAAACGGCTAACAAAGACTTAGAAATTATTCATTGTTATTATTATTATTATTTCAGTGGGTTTATTTTCAATCTGTATTCAGTACAACAACAAACATGGGTTTGCACAGTGACATTTTGTTTACAGCATCAACAAGAAACAATTACTTGCATGATCCTTCAAGATACACTGAAACACAATGAAAGTCATGGCATTAGCCTCTATGTTATTAATTCACAACATAGAGGCTAATGCCACCACTTTCACTCACAATACAATAATTGTTTGTTCCCAAATATTTTGAAGTTCCACATATTACATTTTGGGCACATATTTGACTAAAATGGTTGTAAATTCAAGCCCTGGAAAAATTACTTAATTACTTGAATTAAAGTAAAATCTGGATCGGGATAATTTGGCTTGTATAAAATATATTCATATATATATATTATGGCAAGCCGTTAAGGAAATGTAATATATATGGAAGTCTGAATAGAAATGAGAAACGTTTATATATACTGTAAATAAGAAAGACTTAGAGTCCGTCTGCTGATCTGAAAAAGAACCAAAACTGTCAAAGAGCTGAGGGATCATCTTCAAAGTGCAATGCTGAAACAAATAATGCAAACAACAAAATGTAACTTCCAGGGTTTGAGATCAACGTAGTCCCGTCGTCCCGGGGACGGTAAAAAAAATGCACCGGACGAAATTAAATGCTTCCCGGGACGATGGTTTTTAACCATTTTTTTTTCTTTTTCTTTTTATGTATTTATTAATTTTATATTTTATATTAAATGTCTTGGTTTTTCCACCCTCTGAAAATCCTATGAAATTAAAGTTTAAAGATTAAGTACCAATGATTGTCAGACACACACTAGATGTGGTGAACTTTGTCCTCTGCATTTGACCCATCCCCTTGGGGAGCAGTGGGCAGCAGCGGCGCCGCGCCTGGGAATCATTTTGGTGATTTAACCCCCAACTCCAACCCTTTGTTGCTGAGTGCCAAGCAGGGAGGTTATGGGTCCCATTTTTATAGTCTTTGGTATGAATGTTTAACAAGCCATCCTATAATAATTAACACAGAACACAGCTATTAATGTAACAATACAATAAAACAAATATATATAATGATTTTTTGCCATTATTTTAACAATAGGCTAATGTATATTACTTTATATAGATTCTACAAGAAACACAAAACTTAAAAAATAAATTATTTACAATTGCAGACACAAGGTTCTTGTTCTGCAGTGCTGTGTGCTAATGTGCTTCGTACACCTGCAGGACCGCAAGAAAGGTCGCAGAGAAAATGCGGACTGTATTTTGAGTGATGTGGGCATTTTCTATATGAACAAGTCCAAGGACCGCAAGCAAGGTTGTATAAAAAATGCGGACTGGATTTTGAGTGATGTGGGCATTTTCTATATGAACAAGTGGAATGGATTGGATACAGACGCACTAAAGGGGCTCTCTACTTTACGCTATGAATTAAGGGGAGACTGAGTGAATAATGACAGGTTATATGATTATTTATTTAAACTCATATTCGGGCCACTTTATAATGAATATGTCGGCATGTATTTGTAAAAAAAAAAAAAAAAAAAAAAAAAAAAAAATATATATATATATATATATATATATATATATATATATATATATATATATATATATATATATATATATATATATATATATATATATATTTTTTTTTTTTTTAACACCAAATTATTTAGGGGGGCTTAAGAACATTTTAGGGGGGCTTGAGCCCCCCTAAAATAGGCCTAACAACGCCAATGGAGGGGAGGAAACAGGTGGTAGAGGTGAATAGCACCGTGTCCCCTCCTCTCAGTAAGCTGTGGAGTCCCCCAAGGCAGTATATTAGGGCCTTTACTGTTCCTAATATACATAAACGACATGTCAACAGCATGCGACTGTGAATTGTTTTTGTTTGCGGATGACTCGGCCCTGCTGGCAAGGACAAGTCACAGGTGGAGAAAATCCTCAGTGCTGAACTCTGTAGAATTTGCACCTGGCTCGCTGACAACAAGCTATCCGTACACTTGGGTAAAACGGAATCCATCCTATTAGGGTCCCACATCAACCTTAAGAAAGTCAATGACTTCACTATAAAAGTGGGTGACATTGTTATCACCAGGAAAGATGAGGTCACCTACCTAGGTTCCATTCTAGGGGCTAATCTTTCCTGTGATAAAATGGCAACCAAGGTAATCAAAAAGGTCAACCAACGAACGAGATTTCTCTATAGAATCTCCTCTCTGGTCAACAAAAGCACCATGAAGATTCTGGCGGGAACTCTCATTCAACCCTTTTTTGATTACGCATGCACCTCCTGGTACCCTAGCACCTCCAAAACCCTCAAATCTAGACTCCAAACATCCCAGAACAAGCTAGTCAGATTACTTCTAGACCTCCACCCCAGATCCCACCTCACTCCTACCCACTTCTCCAAAGTGGGCTGGCTCAGGGTGGAGGACAGAGTAAAACAACTTGCATTGAGCCTAGTCTATAAAATCCGCTACACCTCCTTGATACCGAAGTACATGTCAAACTACTTCCTTAACATAAATGACCGCCATAACCACAACACCAGAGGGAGCTCCACTAACCACGTTAAACCCAGATTCCGATCTAACAAAGGTCTTAACTAATTCTCTTTCTATGCCACATCAATATGGAATGCACTACCAACAGGTGTTAAAAGAAAGGGCATCTCTATCCTCCTTCAAAACCGCACTAAAAGAACACCTCCAGGCAACTTCAACCCTAAACTAACACCCTCCCTTCCTCATCATACCTCTTCGGATTGTAAATAATCAAATGTAAATAATCAAATGTAGACACTTTTTCTTATACTTTCTGATCTCTCTCTCTGTGTCCACTACTTGCTGTACATATCCTACCAAGTCAGTCCTACACTGTTCCAATGTCCATTTCTCTGATGATGCAATTGTTGATGGCTGAAGTGTTGATACCAACCAAACCTAACCCCCCCACCCCCCTCCATATCCCACACCCCGGATTGTAAATAATGTAAATAATTCAATGTATATACTCTGATGATTATCTTGTGTGAGGACTGTATTATGAAAATAGTATATATCTGTATCATGAATCAATTTAAAGGCCTACTGAAACCCACTACTACCGACCACACAGTCTGATAGTTTATATATCAATGATGAAATCTTAACATTGCAACACATGCCAATACGGCCGGGTTAATTTATAAAGTGCAATTTTAAATTTCCCGGGAAATATCCGTCTGAAAACGTCTCGGTATGATGACGTTTGCGCGTGACGTCACGGATTGTAGCAGACATTTTGGAACAGCACGGTGGCCAGCTTAAGTCGTCTGTTTTCATCGCAAAATTCCATAGTATTCTGGACATCTGTGTTGGTGAATCTTTTGCAATTTGTTTAATGAACAATGAAGACAGCAAAGAAGAAAGCTGTAGGTGGGATCGGTGTATTAGCGGCTGGCTGCAGCAACACAACCAGGAGGACTTTGAGTTGGATAGCAGACGCGCTACCGTGAGTACAGCTTTGGCTTCCAAACTTTTGATCGCTTGCCCGTACGTGCGTGCCGCTATGTGAATGTCACGTACGTAACTTTGGGGAAATATATGTGCTGTATGAACTTTATGAAAGCCACAACGCCGTCCACCGCCGCGCCGCTGTCCTCACCGGTGTCTGGGTTGACTTCCTCCGTCTCCGGGCTGCCGACCGCACCAATGATCGTGGTGAAGTCCTCCGTCGCGCCGTCGATCGCTGGAACGCAGGTGAGCACGGGTGGTGATGAGCAGATGAGGGCTGGCGTAGGTGGAGAGCTAATGTTTTTAGCATAGCTCTGTCGAGGTCCCGTAGCTAAGTTAGCTTCAATGGCGTCGTTAGCAACAGCATTGCTAGGCTTCGCCAGGCGGGACAGCATTAACCGTGTGGTTACAGGTCCAGGGTTTAGTTCAGTGTCTCCTGATAGTAGAAGTAATAGTAGTATTGTTGATCTTCGGTCTATCCTTCCAGTCAGGGGCATGTTTCTTCTGTCTCTATCTGCAGTTAAGCACGATGCTATCACGTTAGCTCAGAAGCTAAAGTGCGTCCCCGATGTATTGTCGTGGGGATAAAAGTCACTGTGAATGTCCATTTCGCGTTCTCGACTCTCATTTTCAAGAGGATATAGTATCTGAGGTGGTTTAAAATACAAATCCATGATCCACAATAGAAAAAGGAGAAAGTGTGGAATCCAATGAGCCCTTGTACCTAAGTTACGGTCAGAGCAAAAAAAGACACATCCTGGCATCCTGCACTGCACTCTAATCCTTCACTCTCACTTTCCTCATCCACGAATCCTTCATCCTCACTCAAACTAATAGGGTAATCGTCGCTTTCTCGGTCCGAAAAGCTCTCGCTGCTGGTGGGAATGATTGTAAACAATGTGCAGATGTGAGGCGCCCCACAACCTGTGACGTCACACTACTTCTGGTACAGGCAAGGCTTTTTTATCAGCGACCAAAAGTTGCTAACTTTATCGTCGATGTTCTCTACTAAATCCTTTCAGCAAAAATATGGCAATATCGCGAAATGATCAAGTATGACACATAGAATGGACCTGCTATCCCCGTTTAAATAAGAACATTTCTTTTCAGTATAGGCCTTTAAGTGGACCCCGACTTAAACAAGTTGAAAAACTTATTCTGGTGTTACCATTTAGTGGTCAATTGTACGGAATATGTACTTCACTGTGCAATCTACTAATAAAAGTTTCAATCAATCAATCAATCAATCAATCACTATCTTGTTTAGCTTATGCATTGATTATGTTCTTTGTTTTGTTTTTTTGTTTTTTTTTGCTCTATGCTTTTTAACCTGTAAAGCACTTTGGTCCAATTTTAAAATTGTTGTAACGTGCCTTGCCTTGCCTAAATAAATGACAGAAGAAAATTGTTGAAAATGTGGCGATAATACTCCCTGTTTTGTTTTTTTTCAAATCTACCCCTTGTTTATGTTTATATTCTCGTTCCCTTTTACTCCTAAAAAAGCATTTTTTATACAAAACATTCATTAAACATTAAAATATCACAGAACATGACGTCGCTAAGCTTCGTCGTAAAAAAAAAAATGCAAGTCCAGGAAGTGACGTAATTTCGCGCATGCGTAGACTGATCGTGTCTTCCGGTGCCGTTGGGAAAACCAGCACCAACAGAATGGAGACGGAACAATGCCTACATTTGTTTCGTAACTCTAAACACAAGTCAACGACGGAAGGTTTGTCACTTTTGTGCTCTGTTAAAAATATGTTATTGCAGGAACTCGACGCTAAACGAATGCTAGATAAACATCCACACAGCTAGCTCTTAGCTGCAGCTAGCTCCTCATGCTACCGTGCTCATTACTTTATAGTTAAAGTAATTATACAACACTCTTCATCGTTTTGCGCTTGTTGCAAAATTTACGATAAAATGACGAACTAGTTTGTGGAAAAAGGAAGTGATAGAGTCCATGAACGTAAAATGAATATATTTACGGTGGCTGATAGGGGAAAATGCGCTGCAACTTCCAGGCCACCGTACTTAATGGATCTAAATCAAGCTTGGGCAAATTAAGGCCCGGGGGCCTCATGCGGCCCGTTAAGCTTTTCAATCTGGCCCGCTGGACATTCCCAAATATTTTTTTTAGATCTTTAAGATGGAAAGTGTAGCTGCCATTATGATGTGCAGTGATGTTTTCAAATGACCAGAAGTCTTCAACTATATAACATATTTCAATGGTTGGAATCTGCAGTTTTGCATGATATTTTAGTGACTTGTGTTGTCCTGATACCAATATTATTTTGATACTTTTCGGTACTTTTCGATACTTTTCTAAATAAAAGGGACCAGAAAAAATTGCAATATAGGCTTTATTTTAACAAAGAATCTTAGGGTGTGGCGGACCGGTACTCTTCAGAGGCGGTATGGTACCGAATATGATTCATTAGTATTGCGGTACTATACTAATACCTGTATACCGTACAACCCTACTAGTTACTATGGTAATCTACGTCACAGCAGGTCAGATCAGGCTCCAAGCACTGTGGGTGGGGAGCGTTTCCACAGAGTGTTTCCAGAGCGGCCAACCTGAAATGTGGGTGTCAGGGACAGACGTGGAAGGAGATTTTTACAAGAAAGTTCTAAAGCTTAGTGATACATCAAATATATCAAATTGTAGATATTTTTTGTATTTTTACCATTCACGTTCATATTTCGCTGTGTTTGTTGCATTTTTGTTGCATTTGGCTTGATTGTAATATATGTCGATTGAGAGGGGGTGTGACGTTCATATGTTCTCAATATTCAGGGTTTTATCGTTCATAGAAAAAAATACAATTCATCCATCCATCCATCTAATAAATAAAATTCAATTCCGTTTTTAAGGCGGTCTGTAATAACATTTTTAGCATTAAATCAGACTTTAGTGTGAGGTTTTGTATTATTTTTCCTAAAAATAGATATAACGGCCCCCAGACAAATTTGTTTCTCTAAATTTGGCCCCCGAGTCAAAATAATTGCCCAGGCCTGATCTAAATGATATGGTCCTAAAACACATGGCACATAAATGGCGTGTAAAATGAATATATACAACTCAGGGCGACAAACCAAGCAGTCCAGTTGCCAACGATTGAACGCCCTGAGACGACAACGACCTGGATGAATGAGAACCTTCATAGGTATGAATATACTACAGGTTTTATTTTGGAAATAAATATCTTGCAGATTTTTCAGAGCTCTTTTAAATATAAATATACATTACAAGGTCTCAAATCATGACACATAGATGGTGCCTAGTTTTTTCTAGTACAAGACGTTGCTGCGTGTTTTCCCCTATTGGCCACCGTAATAAAGCTATTAAAAATGTTTTCTGAATAAACAGCAACATATTCCATCCATCCATCCATTTTCTACCACTTGTCCCTTTCGGGGTCGTGGGGGGTGCTGTAGCCTATCTCAGCTGCATTCGGGTGGTAGGCGGGGTACACCCTGGACAAGTCGCCACCTGGGCCAACACAGATAATCAGACGACATTCACACTCACATTCTCATTAATTTCGACAAATTAGAGACTTGTAGGATATTCTTTGAAACATTAACACACTATGTCTTTTGGGGACGTTATAATGTACATTCATAAAGCTATTTAAAATTAAAACTAAAAATATTTCTGAGAAATCAGTAAAATATATTTTTTCAAAATAAGACATTATTTTATTCATTTTTTATTTATTTTCAGTAGTTCCTCTTTGTAGACAATCCCTGCGCACTCCTCTCAGCATCACCTGTTGAAAATGCAAATTGTTAGGTTCCCTGCTCAGAGCACAGCTTTTAATTACAGTGGTTAGAAAGAGCTCTCATTTGTGCTTTAAAGACGCTTCATTTTTGAGTCATTGAGCCGATATCTCTGAACGTGCCAATCTCTTTCTAACTTTGCCTTAATATTTTCATATACAGAAATGATCTAAAACCACAATTTACTCAACCTTATAAAACAAAAACAATGGGGAAATACTGCAATTACATAAACAGAACATTTGCACAACAGAAATGTGACAAGTTGATGGAAGGAAACAAAACAGATGTTTCTAGAAACAGGGAAGCCAAACCTGAGCGTTCATCTTGGATTTCATTCTAATGCAGATTCCTATTTATTCATTTGTTTGTTGTGGCCTGCCATGAATACATATGGACCGCCACAAACAGATTTGTTCATTTTAAATTTACATGCACCATGGTCAAATATGAAAATTGGATAATGCAACTCAATGCCACAGATATTCTGCAGTCCTGTGGGTTGTGCTAACATTAGATTTTTTAATCGATTGAGCTCTAAAATTGTAAGATATTAGGATCAACACCTTTTTTTGCCAAAAGTCAGCCTGATGTCTACTAGGCATCTCGCTCAAAGACGAACCTCCGTCGGTCCGTCTCCCCTTGTAGCCTGGCTAACTTTTGTTTGGCGTTTTGTGTTTTATGGTTCGGATCAATTGTATTGAGCGTTTGAATGTTGCTGTGTTTGCCCCCGTCAGGATATTTTATTAACAAGAACGTGTGTCTGTCAGTTTTACCTGCAGATGTAAGAAAGGTGATTGTTGGTGAACACCAACAGCAGGATTGGATCTCCAGGCTGGAACAGCAGGAAGAGGGGGAGGCTGACGTCAGCAAGTCCCATGTGAAGATTGAGGAAGAGCAAGCCGAGTGGTCACAGCTTCATCACAGAGAGGATGAGACGCTGAGGTATCGCGATGCTCTCGCAGGAGGAAAACCTTTTTCTTGCTCGCTTTGTGGCAAAAGCTTTTCTCGCAAAGGACACCTGATCACGCACACACGAACACACTCCGGAGAGAAAAAATTTTCTTGCTCAGTGTGCGGCAGAAACTTCTCAGATAAGAGCAACATGATGACACACACGACGACGCACTCTGAAGAAAAACCTTTCACTTGCTCTGTTTGTGGCAAAGGATTCTCTGTCAAGAGATATTTGGTGTCCCACATGAGGATACACACGGGAGAAAAACCTTATTCTTGCTCAGTGTGCAACGCAGATTTCAGTTACCGCATGTCGCTGGTGCTGCACATGAGAACGCACACCGGAGAGAAACCTTTCTCTTGCTCGGTTTGCGCAAAAGGTTTCTGCCAAAAGGGACAGCTAAGAACACACATGAGGACGCACACGGGAGAAAAACCTTTTTCCTGCTTGTTCTGCGGGAAACTGTTCTCTCAGAAAGGACACATGATGTCTCATGCGAGAACACACTCGGGAGAAAAAACATTTACATGTTAATTTTGCGGGAAAGCTTTCTCCGATAAGCGAAACATGACAATACACACGAGAAGACATGCTGATGAGAATAAGTGTGTGTGTGATGGATGATGGCAACCTTTGACCTCTGGTGACAACCACATGAAGCTGACAGAAGATGACAACTTCCATTAGTAGCGCCAGCAGACATCTTCATCTCTATGTAGATTTTCCCTACATATGTTTTAAGATTAGTCATCATGTGATCCTCAATAAAGTCCGGAAACTCTGGCAAATCAACACATGCACATGCTGTTTTTATGTGAGCTTATTTATATACTTATAATCGAACACCACAAAAGATAGCAGATTGTGCGGAAAGTAGAAGCTAAACAAAGATTATCAAAATTGTTTACTATTCTTATTCAAAAATAAATGCTGCTGCATATAGTTTTTCATAAATACATTATCTACACGTTGATACTCGCATATTGATTGTAAAACTGACCTTTTTAGCCGTAATTGCGATGGGTTGCATATGATGTCACATCCGTTTTCTTCTTCGTGGCTTAATTCACACGATGGTCAAACAGCTTGAGCGTAGCATTAAATTAAGTGAGAGTGAATGGAGAGTTTGATCAGAAAACGCTGTATTGCTGTTCTGTTCTGGGGTGTTCCAGTTCATGCAGAGAGATAGGAAATAGCTTTCATAGAGTCCCTAAAGAAGTGGCTCCTAAAGGTAATAAAGTCAGGGAAAAACGAAAGTGCGTTGAAGGAAATGGCTCTTAAAAATATCACTTTCGCCATCTTGTGGAATACAATCAGACCACTTGTGTCTGCAACGATCACTTTGTAAAATGTTTGTTTGGAGTTTGCATGATCTCCCCGTGACTGCCTGGGTTTTTTCCGGGTACTCCGGCTTCCTCCCACCTCCAAAGACATGCACCTGGGGATAGGTTGATTGGCAACACTAAATTGGCCCTAGTGTGTGAATGTGAGTGTGAATGTTGTCTGTCTATCTGTGTTGGCCCTGTGATGAGGTGGCGAGGGTCCAGGGTGTACCCCGTCTACTGCCCGAATGCATCTGAGATAGGCTCCAGCACCCCCCGCGACCCCGAAAGGGACAAGCGGTAGAAAATTAATGGATGAACATTTGATTTGTTTGAGAAACTTTCTGTGATGCAATCGAGTTTATTCTGTGCTATTAGTAGTGTTTGAGAGCAGAACTAAACGTAAAGAAAGGACAATAGATCGCATGAGTTTTTTGTTATTTTGTGGTTGTTATCCCTAAATATAAACCTGCTTGTGCAAATAAACTAATGCCATGTTAAGTCCTAGTAATAAATATTGTAATTGTTGGTACAATCCACCATATTTTTGTTGTTGATTTTCATAACAGAAACTAAACGCTTAGTTGTGCAGGAAACCAAGTGCTTTATTCGACACGGATGACCACATTATAGCGTCTTTGGTGCTATTTGTTAGCATCAAGAAAATATCCTTAATAGTATTAATAAACTAGATAAATACATATCTTGTATAGGCTCAAAAGCATATACTGAATCTTAATATCGCTAGCAAACAATGCTGAACAACAGGGACATATACAGCTAAATAATGAAAGAAAATATGAACTTTGCAGCATAAAATAACTACAAACAAGAATTGTAGATTCAATTAATGTTTGTAGCAAGAAATCAACTTAAAACGTATCATTTTATCATTAGCGTCACGATCACAGCAGCACGGCACTCGTTATGTCAGTCAAACACAAAGCTGGACTTATCCATATAAATCCATCTTTGTCTTTCACAGATGAATGTTTAATTATGCAAAGACATGATGTGCCTTCAATCTTGTCTCGGCTAAATACCGTAAGTGTGATGTGAGGTAGCAGTAACATCTTGGTGATGATAAATGATTTAAATCTTTTTAACAAATATTTTTCGTAAGAGTGTAAAAATTCCACTCCATCCCATTTTTTAAATATGTTTTCATGATTGCTTTTATATTTGCCTTTAAACCTTTCAAAATAAGCCTACATCCGCAAGGATTCAGGTAAATAAACAATTACTACAGTACTAGGGGCTCTAGACCAGGCCTGGGCAATTATTTTGACTCAGGGGCCACATTTAGAGAAAAAAATGTGTCTGGGGCCAGTATATCTATTTTTATGAACACTAATACAAAACCTCACAATAATGTTTGATTGAATGCTAAAAACGTTATGACAGACCGCCTTAAAAAACGTAATGGAATTTTAAATGTTTCTATGAAGGATACAACACTGAATATTGACAAAATATGAACGTCACACCCCCTTTCGATCGACATATTTTACAATCAAGTGAAACGCAACAAAAATGCAACAAACAGTGAAATATGAACGCGAAGGGTACAAAATAAACCCAGCTACAATCTGATATATCCCTAAGCTTTAGAACTTTGTTGTGAAAATCTCCTTCCGCGTCTGTTGAAACGCTTCCCGCCCACACTGCTTGGTGCCTCGTCTGAGCTGCTGTGACGTAGATTACCATAGTAACTAATTAGATGACCTTAGTAACTAATTAGATTACCATAGTAACTAATTAGATTACTATAGTAACTAATTCGATGACCATAGTAACTAATTAGATGACCATAGTAACTAATTTGATTACTATAGTAACTGGTATATCATCCATAAGCACAGATTCCAACCATTGAAATACTTAGTATAGTTCAAGACTTACGGTCATTAAAAAACATCACTGCACAAGTTTCCATCTTAAAGATCTAAAAAAAATATTTGGGAATGTCCGGCGGGCCAGATTGAAAAGCTTAACGGGCCGCATGTGACCCCCGGGCCTTAATTTGCTCAGGCCTGCTCTAGACCAGGGGTCACCAACGCGGTGCCCGCGGGCACCAGGTAGCCCGTAAGGACCAGATGAGTAGCCCGCTGGCCTGTTCTAAAAATAGCTCAAATAGCAGCACTTACCAGTGAGCTGCCTCTATTTTTTAAATTTGATTTACTTACTAGCAAGCTGGTCTCGCTTTGCTCGACATTTTTAATTCTAAGAGAGACAAAACTCAAATAGAATTTGAAAATCCAAGAAAATATTTTAAAGACTTGGTCTTCACTAACTGACAAAGAAACAGATAACAGATTTGGTGTCAAGTTCAAAGTGTGACATGATTTATTTAAAAATTTGAGAGTTTACTTTTGTATTTTACATGAGTTATTATTTGTACAAACATGGTGCAAAGTAATTCATGATTTGTTAAAAAATGTTAGTGGCTAGCTAGTTAAAATAGAATATTGTGATTTCACAAGACTGTCTTAGAAGTGATCATTTGAAAATGTTCAATTTGAAAAAGGTGCACTTAGAGAAAATATAAAAATAAAGTGTTGCATATTGATATTTATCTGTTTCTATATGTATTTATTGTGAGAAATCATTAAGATGATCAGTGTTTCCACAAAGATAAATATCATTAATTATTAATAATAACATAGAGTTAAAGGTAAATTGAGCAAATTGGCTATTTCTGGCAATTTATTTAAGTGTGTATCAAACTGGTAGCCCTTTGCATGAATCAGTACCCAAGAAGTAGCTCTTGGTTTCAAAAAGGTTGGTGACCCCTGCTCTAGACCATCGTCTGAAACCCAGAAGTGCCCAGATGTGCCTCGTGTTCACGTGATTGCAACCCACCTAGTTCTATTAAAAAAAAGCAGTTTCGCCACACGTTCATTTTATTTTGAAAAGGCAGCGGCACGAGAATATGTCTTTTCTTTTAGCTGCAAAGTACACTGTCAAGCTAGACTTGTCATTTGACCCAAGCCCTCACTTGACAGTTTATTGCTCTAATTTCAAAACAAAATCTATTGCCTTCCGTTTTTGATTAAAAATGTATCACATAATAGATTTTACCCGTACATTATGATAAACCATAGAGATATTAATAATCAATCCGAATATATTAACCGTAACGGTGGTTTAACTATGTGACAAGAACGCTGTTGGTTCCCGGTATTTGTTTTATTTTGAAAGAATGGGAGGTACAGAACATGTACTTCCTTGTAATGGATGACGAAGGAGTCCACTGTCACAAGTGATCACAATCGATCATTATAAACTAAGAAGAAATGGAAAGACGTGTGCAATTGAGTTTACGTTTTCAACCGAATTCGAAAACGGAAGGTTTGTAATCGCTGTATTCTCAAATTGTGTTTTATGAGCACAGTGGATACCCAGTGCTATGCCAAGGCTAGCTAAACGGCGACTAATATTTTTAGCCGTAGCTGTGCAACATGTCTAATAACACTTTATTGAACGCTTATTTATATTTATTCACACATGCATACACACCGCGTTTGAAATGCATCAATAGACTACGTTTACAAATCGCCCGTGATTAGGAAAAAGTTTCTAATTTTTACCACAAAAAGATAACCATAAATATAATACATAAATATTAGGGCTGTCACGTGGTTACTTTTTAAATCAGTTTAATCACACTCTTGAACTTTGGTTAATCATGATTAATCGCAGTTTCCCATTTGCTTGCATAAGTAAAATTTCCTTAAGAAAATACCCCAATATTTGGATACAAATGCAATTATGTCATACGGGAATGTTTATAAATGTTTTACTGAGCTGCAAGTCATTGATTTGCTCAAAACTTGGTGACAGTAAGTATAGTAAGAATTAAGTGTACATTTTGAAAGTCTTAGCTATAATGTTTGCTTGCTTACATACTGCACATTACCTTTTGCATTATATTATTAATATTATTATGTGTTGTCTACCTTGTACTTTTTTTATGTCATTGCCTGAAATAAATGAAAAAAAAATGAATGAATGAAATAAAATGTAGCAGACTAGGTATAGATGTACACTATAATGTAAGAAAGGCCTACTTAAACAATGTTACATAGTTTATCATTTACATCTGCATTTACTCTTCCCTAGTTTAACCAGTTATTTTACCAGACAAGCATTTTTACTTCTTTCGACGACAGCGCTGGTCTTTTTCTAATTAGCGCAGTTTTATCTAAAGTTGCGTGGGAGTTTGTTTTGAAGGGCGCAAAGCACACCACTCTAAATACACTGGGGTGTGACGTAATCATTGCATGTGCAATGTGTGCCACCTTCTGTCGGTCAAAACAAACACTGTGATTAATGTTCATTTATTTTTTTATTAATCCCATGCGTTAACCTGTTAACGTTGACAGCCCTAATGTTATCAGTCCGTCTGTCCTAATTTTATTCATGTCGTGTGTGTCTGTGCCTCAGCTTTACCTTCAGACGTGTTCAAAGTGATCGTTGGTGAAGACCAGCAGCAGGAGTGCAGCTCCAGGGTGGAGCAGGAAGAGTCACAATCCCCCCAAATCAAGGAAGAAGATGAGGAGGCTCACGTCGCCAAGATCCGTATGAAGAGTGAAGGTGATGAAGAGCAAGCTCAGTCGTCTCAGCTTCATCGTCACAGCCGAGACCGCCGAGAAGGAGCTGAAGCAGACCTTCATTCAGGTCTGCTCTCGGATTCTGATGACACCGACTCTAATGACGATTCCAAAGTGGACAAAAAGCAGTTCCGCTGCTCTGAATGTGACAAAATATTCGCCAATAAGTATCAGCTGGTCTACCACATTAGAACGCACACCGGAGAAAAGATCATCTGCTGTGTGTGCGGCAAGGACTTCTCCAGCAAGAGCAATCTGAGGACCCACATGAGGACGCACTCGGGGGAAAAACCGTTCACTTGCACTGTTTGCGGCAAAGGATTCTCAGTCAAGAGATATTTGATGTCCCACATGAGGACACACACAGGGGAAAAACCTTATTCCTGCTCGGTGTGCAATGCAGATTTCAGTTACCGCATGTCGCTGGTGCTGCACATGAGAACGCACACCGGAGAGAAACCTTTCTCTTGCTCGGTGTGCGCCAAGAGTTTCTGCCAGAAGGGACAGCTGAGAGCGCACATGAGGACGCACACGGGAGAAAAACCTTTTTCTTGCTCGTTCTGCGGGAAGACTTTCTCCGAACGGGGACACATGATCTCACACGTGAGAACGCACACCGGGGAGAAACCGTTCTCCTGCTCGCTGTGTGGGAAGCTGTTTGCCACGAAGAGGAATATGATAATACACACGAGGACGCACACTGGAGAGACACCTTTCAGTTGCACTGTGTGTCACAAAAGATTCCCACACAAGTACCAGATCACCAGACACAAGTGTGTGCGTGACAGCAGCAGCAGTCAATGACAGCTGTGCATGTCTTCACAAATGTCTTTGTACTCAAATGAAGTAACTTCTAATGATGTACTCACAATTTGCCATTCATATCGTGATGGACTTTGGTGCAATACCCGCTCGCGTGCTTATATACGGCAATTTCCCTGACTTTGGATATTATTTCCACTCTCACGTTGAGTCTTTCTGTTTATTTCCACTGTAAAAACAAGAGGTTCTCATTACCGTATTTTCCGGGCTATAGAGCACACAGGTATTTAAGCCTCACCCACCAAATTTTAGAGCAAATAAATATTTTAACATATATTAGCCTCACCAAACTATAAGCCGCAGATATAAACAGGTACGAAAGATTTTGTAAATGTTTATTAACATACCTTAATTGTTTCCTATTAGTGCCTGTCACATGGTAGTAAAACGGCGGATAAAATAAAAACAGAAATCATTGTCATGGACCCACTAGCTGCGGAAACTAGCTCTCCAATCAGGTAAACAGAGTTATCAACTCCACTGTGACGTTTTGGTGAATTTACCCAACTGAAACAACACAAAAAGAATGCCATTGTAAGTTATCAATGCTAATCCAGACACTTGTAAACGTGTTAGCATATTGCTTAGGCTAATTACATTACAATCGCACACACACATATGTGTGAAAACATTCCTACAGACATTACACATGGGATGGTTTAGTAAGTATGACTTGTTTTAGTTATATTGTAAAACTTACAAACGTTGCTTGGAGTGATGAATGAAGAATCCTTTGTGAGCCGAAATGCTATATATCATTCCTTCTCAAATAGTCGGGTGGGGCGTGTAACATGCTTTTTTTGTCGTATCAGAATATGATGAAGTGTATGTAGTGTACGGCTTCACTGTAACCACGGTGGGAGGCGAGGAAATGCTGGTGTGTTGTTTTTCTTTAATGTTAATAAACTTACAAAGTTATGCAGGTGTGTAATTATAAAAACATTATAGACAAATTATACTATTTATAGTCACAGTGGAAAGTGGGGGGGGGGGCGCAAAATATTTTCTTCTCCCTAGTGGGGGCGTAATAGAAAATAATTGCGGCGCACTGCTATAGATGAATACTTCCACAGGGTTTAAAGAATGGGGGAAAAGTAGTGGCATATAGTCCGGAAAATATGGTATTTACTGGGAGGAGCAACAGCATCAAATTAAAATAAGTCACAAGTTAGTAAATGTAGTGATGTTTTTTTAACTTTTGGATAATGTTCTTTGTATTTCATTTCCATTATGAAATGAGATGGATGGTTATCAATAATAACTACTGAGAAGCGATCACATTCGGTCATTCTGGGACTCGCCCATGTGGACTCATGCCAATCCCCAGACCACCTCTTCAAAACCGTGTCAAAGGAGGGGAAATGTGCCGTACTTGGGCACGTGTCAGTGCACTCACTCTTGCTAAATGCCTAAAATAAAGTAATCCTGTCATGTGATATAAATGTTTGTTCTTGTAACTCAATAAATACTTTGTCTCAGTCGTCCCACTTCATACTTGCAGTTAGTCTTTTGAGTGAATAAGTGCATTTACACTGTATTCACAGTACGGCAAAATGCAGTGCATTGTCGGCAACCGGATGTTGCACTCAAAATGGTGAGTGCAGTGATGAACACTTACCACTCGCAGGTGTTGCTGTCTTGGCTACAAGCTGAAGGGGAGAGACTAACTTGAAATGATGGTGGCTGAGGAGTAACCCTTGAACAAAAGAAGAGGGTTAACACCACACGCATAAGGCGTATTTAGCCATTTGGGGGCCCAAGGCAAACCTAGTCATTGAGGCACATTCCATTAAAAAAACAACATTGTAATTTAGCATGTTGTTCCATACAACCGTGAGAGCTGCACAATAAAGTATTACTGATCCCAACACATTTACACTAATCAAATCAAATCAACTTTATTTATAAATGATAGGAATTTACAAACATTTAATAAAGTATAAGGCATTTTTTGAGATCATTATTTTGTTAGCACAGTTGGACCGAATGTGACACGTGCCACTATTATTGTGAAGGCCGGAAGTGTGTGACTGGTGGAAAACAGAGGTCTCTTTTTGGCCACGAACCAGAGATGAGACTGTTGCTTTTTTTTTTTTTTTTAAAGTACATCTCGAGCTCCTACCTGCCAAGCTTGCCACATCTTATCAGTTTACCATTTTGAGTGGTAGTTTTATTAAATACGGTTTGCTTTCTTCTTGTTTTCTCCTCCGATCCACTTGGGGTAACTGCGCTTAAAGGCCTACTGAAATGAATTTTTTAAATTTAAACAGTGATAGCAGATCCATTCTTTGCGTCATACTTGATCATTTCGCAATAGTGCTATATTTTTGTTGAAAAGATTTAGTAGAGAACATCGACGATAAAGTTCGCAACTTTTGGTCGCTGATAAAAAAAAAGCCTTGCCTGTACCGTAAGTAGCGTGACGTCAAAGGTTGAAAGGCTCCTCACATTTCCGCATTGTTTTCAATGCAGCGAGAGCGATTCGGACCGAGAAAGCGACGATTACCCCATTAATTTGAGCGAGGATGAAAGATTTGTGAATGAGGAACGTGAGAGTGAAGGACTAGAGTGTAGTGCAGGACGCATCTTTTTTCGCTCTTAGGTACAAGCTGGCTCATTGGATTCCACACTCACTCCTTTTTCTATTGTGGATCACGGATTTGTATTTTAAACCACCTCGGATACTATATCCTCTTGAAAATGAGAGTCGAGAACGCGAAATGGACATTCACAGTGACTTTTATCTCCACTACAATACATCGGTGAAACACTTTAGCTACAGAGCTAACGTGATGGCATCGGGCTTAACTGCATATAGAAACAAAATAAATAAATCCCTGACTGGAAGGATAGACAGAAAATCAACAATACTATTAAACCATGGACCTGTAACTACACGGTTAATGCTTTCCAGCCTGGCGAAGGTTAACAATGCTGTTGCTAACGACGCCATTGAAGCTAACTTAGCAACGGGACCTCACAGAGCTATGCTAGAAACATTAGCTATCCACCTACACCAGCCAGCCCTCATCTGCTCATCAACACCCGTGCTCACCTGCGTTCCAGCGATCGACGGTGCGACGAAGGACTTCACCCGATCATCCATGCGGTCGGCGGCTAGTGTCGGATAGCGCGTCTGCTATCCACCTCAAAGTCCTCCTGTTTGTGTTGCTGCAGCCAGCCGCTAATAAACCGCTCCCACCTACAACTTTCTTCTTTGCAGTCTTCATTGTTCATTAAACAAATTGCAAAAGATTCACCAACACAGATGTCCAAAATACTGTGGAATTTTGCGATGAAAACAGAGCTTTTTTGTATTGGATTCAATGGCGTCCGAATACTTCCGTTTCAACGTTTGACGTCACGCGCATACGTCATCATACATAGACGTTTTCAACCGGAAGTTTAGCGGGAAATTTAAAATTGCACTTTATAAGTTAACCCGGCCGTATTGGCATGTGTTGCAATGTTAAGATTTCATCATTGATATATAAACTATCAGACTGCGTGGTCGGTAGTAGTGGGTTTCAGTAGGCCTTTAATCTTTATAAAAACCTCTCATAACTATGTGCCTATGTTTTGGTCTGTCTTCCAGAATCAAAACTGCAAATGTGTACTAGCATGGGGAAAAAAACCTGATCATGATTGATTTAATACTTTTAATTGATTAACTAATTAAAGATAGAAGCACACACATTTGGACAAAAACGTTTTTTGGGTTTTTTAATATTTTGTTTTTTAATTTCGGGGCCCCTAAAAATCTATGTCTGCACCTGAACCACACAAGATGTTCACGATGTCATTGTGATTAATGCAGGAAGTGTGTAACAATTGACACACACATCCTGCATTAGTCAGTATTAGTTAGTAATAAAGTTTACTTCCATTTTCGCAATTTAATAAACATACTTTACTTAGTTTTATTGCAAAGTCAACTCGTCACACCCACCCACCCACACACACACAGAGAATGTTCACATTTTGGAATTTTTTAGTGTGTTTTATTGATGTGATTCAATGAACTATTGACTTTATTTTGTTGGAACAAGCCAAACAACATCAGAAAACCTGTTTTATAACTTCAACCAGGACTATAAATGTTTTTTCCTGACGCTAGAAGCGAGCCTGTCTGCACAGTCCAGCCTCTAGAATCAGCATTGAATCTGCGACCACGACTCCCTGGTGAATCAAAGTTAAAGGCCTACTGAAACCCACTACTACCGACCACGCAGTCTGATAGTTTATATATCAATGATGAAATCTTAACATTATAACACATGCCAATACGGCCGGGTTAACTTATAAAGTGACATTTTAAATTTGCCGCTAAACTTCCGGTTCGAAACGCCTCTGAGGATGACATATGCGTGTGACGTAGACCGGCGAACACGGGTATGCCTTCCACATTGAAGCCGATACGAAAAAGCTCTGTTTTCATTTCATAATTCCACAGTATTCTGGACATCTGTGTTCGTGAATCTGTTTCAATCATGTTCATTGCATTATGGAGAAGGAAGCCGAGCAAGCAAAGAAGAAAGTTGTCGGTGCGAAATGGACGTATTTTTCGAACGTAGTCAGCCACAACAGTACACAGCCGGCGCTTCTTTGTTTACATTCCCGAAAGATGCAGTCAAGATGGAAGAACTCGGATAACAGAGACTCTAACCAGGAGGACTTTTGATTTGGATACACAGACGCCTGTAGAGAACTGGGACAACACAGACTCTTACCAGGATTACTTTGATTTGGATGACAAAGACGCAGACGTGCTACTGTGAGTATGCAGCTTTGGCTTTTTTTTGCGTATGTACGTAACTTTTTTAAAATATATAAGCTTTATGAACCTTGGGTTAGGTGAACGGTCTTTTGGGCTGAGTGATTGTGTGTGTTGATCATGTGTTTGAATTGTATTGGCGTGTTCTATGGAGCTAGGAGCTAGCAGAGGAGCTAGGAGCTAGCATAACACGTACCGTACCGTACGTGCACGTCACGTACGTAACTTTTTAAAAATATATAAGCTTTATGAACCTTGGGTTAGGTGAACGGTCTTTTGGGCTGAGTGATTGTGTGTGTTGATCAGGTGTTTGAATTGTATTGGCGTGTTCTATGGAGCTAGGAGCTAGCAGAGGAGCTAGGAGCTAGCATAACAAACACGCAGGTGTTATTATGCAGGATTAATTTGTGGCATATTAAATATAAGCCTGGTTGTGTTGTGGCTAATAGAGTATATATATGTCTTGTGTTTATTTACTGTTGTAGTCATTCCCAGCTGAATATCAGGTACCGTGAGTATGCAGCCTTGGCTGCTAAACATTCGATAACTTGACCGTATGTGCGCGTCACGTACGTAACTTTTTAAAAATATATAAGCTTTATGAACCTTGGGTTAGGTAAACGGTCTTTTGGGCTGAGTGATTGTGTGTGTTGATCAGGTGTTTGAATTGTATTGGCGTGTTCTATGGAGCTAGGAGCTAGCAGAGGAGCTAGGAGCTAGCATAACAAACACGCAGGGGTTTTTATGCAGGATTAATTTGTGGCATATTAAATATAAGCCTGGTTGTGTTGTGGCTAATAGAGTATATATATGTCTTGTGTTTATTTACTGTTGTAGTCATTCCCAGCTGAATATCAGGTCAACCCCGGCTCTCACAGCATCTTCCCTATCTGAATAGCTTCAACTCCCCACTAGTCCTTCACTTGCACTTTACTCATCCACAAATCTTTCATCCTCGCTCAAATTAATGGGGAAATTGTCGCTTTCTCGGTCCGAATCTCTCTCACTTCATGCGGCCATCATTGTAAACAATAGGGAACTTTGCGTATATGTTCAACTGACTACGTCACGCTACTTCCGGTAGGTGCAAGCCTTTTTTTATCAGATACCAAAAGTTGCAATCTTTATCGTCGTTGTTCTATACTAAATCCTTTCAGCAAAAATATGGCAATATCGCGAAATGATCAAGTATGACACATAGACTAGATCTGCTATCCCCGTTTAAATAAAAAAAATTCATTTCAGTAGGCCTTTAAGTACAGGCACTAGACAATGAATAAAAGCCCTGAGTTATCAGCTCATTGTCTACCGCGGCTCCTAAGGCATAACGTAATACAGCAGACTTTGTCAAGATAAAATAAATCGTAATGATAAATGCACCTGGGGATAAGTTGATTGGCAACACTAAATTGGCCATAGTGTGTGAATGTGAGTGTGAATGTTGTCTGTCTTATCTGTGTTGGCCCTGTGATGACCTAAATGCAGCCGAGATAGGCTCCAGCACCCCCCACGACTCCAAAAGGGACAAGCGGTAGAAAATGGATGGATGGAAATTAAGGAATAACAAGTCAGGAGAGTCCAAACGTTTACAGTTTTGTGTGGAGTCTCATGTGCCGACTGACGTGTCCGCTGTATTGGAAGCGCTTGTGACAAATGGCGCAGCGGAAAGGTTTCTCTCCGGTGTGGACCCGGAAGTGAGCAACGAGATCTCTGTGCTGCTTGAACGTTTTGGCGCGCAGCGAGCAAGGGAACTTTCAGGTGCTTCCTCAAGTACGAATTACGGCTGAAGGTCTTGTTGCAGGTGAAAGGTTTGATGTGAGAGCGCGCGTCTGTCAATCCTGGACCTGTCCTGTTGGACCAGTCCCCATCAGCCAGGGCAAGTGTGACCCCATCATCTTATTCTTCTTTGATGTGGGGCTCTCAGGCTCGTCCTGTTCCACCCTGGAGGACAAGAAGAATGAGGAATCTTCTGGGCCTCCGCAGAACACCAGAACACAAACACGTGATTATCTTATACACAGTAAGTGACATTTGACAGACACTTTGTCAATAATGATATATTTTCTTTTTTTAATTAAACAATGACAATACAAATTAAATAAGGCCCTTTCAAGGCAAATAAAAAATAAACAAACGATATCAGGCTGGCAGAACATCCATCCATTTATTTTTTACCGCTTGTCCCGTTCAAGGTCGCGGGGGGTGCTGGAGCCTGTTCCAGCTGCACACGGGCGGAAGGCGGGGTACACCCTGGACAAGTCGCCACCTCATCACAGGGCCAACACAGATAGACAAGACAACATTCACACACTAGGGACCACTTAGTGTTGCCAATCAACCTATCCCCAGGTGCATGTCTTTGGAGGTGGGAGGAAGAAACCCACGCAGAAAGATCCCGAGCCCAGGATCGAACCCAGGACCTTTGTGTTGTGAGGCACATGCACTAACCCCTGTTCCACAATTAGTATATAAATAAAAAACGTAACACATATAGAAAAAAAATTCATAACGAACAAAATATGTTAAAGAAAATACAATACAAAGATACAGACAATACAAAATAAAAATAACATAACAATTTGTTTCATTTAAAAAATAATAATAATATTGGTTTTTAGCTTTAGTTTTAACAAGCCTGTGTTCATTGGCGTGAGGATAAATGTCACTTAAACAAGTTGAAAAACTTATTCGGGTGTTACCATTTAGTGGTCAATTGTACGGAATATGTACTGTTTCGTGCAATCTACTAATAAAAGTTTCAAACAATCAAAAAATCAATGTGCGTCTTTACCAAGCTAAAGGACGGGAGTTTTGAAACCCTTGCGCACAGCAGGGATGACCACGCCCCGCGCTGCCCGGAACTCATTAGAACAGTGGTTCTTAACCTGGGTTCGATCGAACCCTAGGGGTTCGGTGAGTCGGGCTCAGGGGTTCGGTGGAGGTCAAGACACACCCGACTCATCGTGTAAATAAAAACTTCTCCCTATCGGGACAGCAGAAGTCAGACTGATTTGCAGGTGTGTAATTTGTTGTGAGTTTATGCACTGTGTTAATTTTGTTGTTTGAACAAGGTGATGTTCATGCATGGTTCATTTTGTGCACCAGTAATAAAACATGGTAACATTTTAGTATGGGGAACATATTCACCATTAATTAGTTGCTTATTAACATGCAAATTAGTTACATATTAGCTCTTAACTAGTCATTATTAAGTACTTATTAATGCCTTATTCGGCATGGCCTTATTATAACCCTAACCCTCTAACCCTGGCCCTAACCCTCTAACTCTAACCCTAACCAAATAACTCTAAATTAAGTCTTTGTTACTTAGAATATGTTCCCTTAGAGCAGGGGTCGGCAACCCAAAATGTTGAAAGAGCCATATTGGACCAAAAATACAAAAACAAATCTGTCTGGAGCCGCAAAAAATTAAAAGCCATATTACATACAGATAGTGTGTCATGAGATATACATTGAATTAAAGGAAACTAAATGACCTCAAATATACCTACAGATGAGGCATAATGATGCAATATGTACATATAGCTGGCCTAAATAGCATGTTAGCATCGATTAGCTTGCAGTCATGCAGTGATCAAATATGTCTGATTAGCACTCAAAGTCCAAGTCAATAACATCAACAAAACATCAACCTTTGTGCATTAATGCACAACGTTAAAAGTCTGGTGGACAAAATGAGACAGAAAAAGAAGTGGCATAAAAGTTCAAACACGTCCTAGAAAGTCGGAGAAAGTTATACATGTAAACAAACTACGGTGAGTTCAAGGACCGCCAAAATTAGTGGGACAAAACTGCGTTCGCCAAATACTCGAATCAGTGAAGCCTGTTTAATATAAACAGTGTGCTTTATAACTATTAGGGAGGTTTGTGTCATGTTTGTCTTCCTACAGAAACCATATTTAAACAAAAAAAATATTTTTTTCCCCTCATCTTTTTCCATTTTTCATACATTTTTGAAAAAGCTCCACAGAGCCACTAGGGCGGCGCTAAAGAGCCGAGGGTTGCCGACCCCTGTCCTAGAGTCCAAAAAACTCTAAATTAAGTCTTTGTCACTTAGAATATGTTCCCCATACTAAAGTGTTACCAAAAACATATAACTTTGTCTTCAATTTGAAAAAAAACAACATTTTATTTTTCACTAAAGAAGAGTTCGGTGAATGCGCATATGAAACTGGTGGGGTTCAGTACCTCCAACAAGGTTAAGAACCACTGCATTACAATAAAGTTGGAGGATTGATTGATTGATTAAATTTTTATTAGTAGATTGCACAGTACAGTACATATTCCGTACAATTGACCACTAAATGGTAACACCCGAATAAGTTTGTCAACTTGTTTAAGTCGGAGTCCACGTTAATCAATTCATGGCAAAAGTAACCCGTCCCTGGGTGGGCTTGAACCACCAACCTTTCGGTTAACAGCCGAACGCGCTAACCGATTGCGCCACAGAGACATGCCGACAATAGCTTACTCACCGCTACATAAAGTTGTCGTTTTTTCCCATGCTTTGACCCCAAAAAGGGACAAGCGGTAGAAAATGGATCGATGGATGGATGATTTGGTTGGAGTTGAAGGCGAAACTATCTCTTTTGTTTGATGTCGCCATCTTTGAAGCATAGTCGTGTTCTTTTTCCACCGTGTCTCGAATTCCCACTTCAAAAAGCACGCCGCAACCTTCCTTTCTTGGGCCACAGAGCAGACAGATCTTCAAGGTTTCCCTTTTTTTTCTTACATTTTCTGTGAATTGATGTTGTATATTTGCCTTTCATTGGGGACTTACGTCGGGAGCTCCCTGACTCAGCCCGCCATCTTGCCCCCGCCCCCAAATGACTGCTGTTTGTGAACCACTGTCTGACCCACACTGTGGAGCACAAGGTGGCGGTAATGCACCGTTAAAAAGCCGGATGCCAACCACCGTAAAACACGAAGAAAAATAATACAAGACTTGGGCATTAGCTCGCCACGGCTAACAGGCTGCTAACTTTAGGTTAGTGCAGGGGTGTCCAAACTTTTTCCACTGAGGGCCGTGTCACGCCAAATTTCTTCCCTCTACAAAAACCTCCCCTCCCCCATTTACTTCCGGGGCTGCGTCCAAACAAATCACAAAATTGCCGGGGGTCCTTAACCTGCACGCGACTGTCCTGTTTCGCGCCTGTACAAAAAAAAAAAACAATAATCGATTTCTTCAGATTCCAGCAGCTGTCAAAGACGGAGTATCCTTCCAGCGACGGGCAGTCAAAGTGCTATCGATCGCCGTCAATGACGTAAGAGGAAACATGACCACGGAAGTAAATGGGGGAGGGAAGGTTTTTGTAGAGGGAAGAAATTTGGCGTGACAGCCGCACACAGAAAAATTTAAGCATGCGGGGGCCATTTTGATATTTTTCATTTTCAAAACATAACAAAAAATATGGATTTTTAATTTTTTTTAACCTTTAGGGCTCCCGGGGACCACAAAGGGTCTCAGTCATTAAACTGTTAAAAATAAGTCAAATTATTATTATCATTTTTTATTTAACGCTTACAGTAAATCTCTATATCAACTTGAGGTTGATATAAAGTTAAAAAAAAAAAGGTTTTCTGTCAAAGACAACTTTGTTTTTTATAGTAAAACTGAAATATGCAGTATTTAGTAATTAGAGCCCTAAAAGATCAATAATGCAGGACACCATTGATTTTAATTATTTAATATATTTGAGTAATCACAGTGAAAAGTTAAATAAAATCCTAATAAATATGTTTGGGATCCAAAAGGTCCCCCACTCATAAAGTGATACATTGTTATTACTTTTTTTCCCCACTTTTAACACTTAAGTTACGAGATCAACTACAGATATATCTGTCGATTTTACGTTTGAACTATTATTTTGTTTGTTTTATGCTCTTTTGTCAAATACAACTTAGATTTTTTTTATGGCAACCACACAATATATGCAATATTTTTTCCACATAAAACATTTTAAAGTGATATTTTTAAAGTAATAATTCATTATAACATAGATTTTAACTCTTTTTTTTATTTTTAGCAATGGCAAAAAAAAAGAAAAATAAACAAAGACAAAAGAAAAAAAACGGCCTGCATGGCAGCTTTGTGTCAACATTGCAACTTTTTCTTGTTAGATTTCACCTCATTCCACTTTTTTTAAAATGTTTTTTTAAATTTTTGCAATATTATCAATTTTACAATTTTTGCAGAATGTGTGGCGGGCCGGTAAACAATTAGCTGCGGGCCGCAAATGGCCCCCGGGCCGCACTTTGGACACCCCTGGGTTAGTGTGTTAAAATGTGACACACCTGTGTGTGGCAGCTTTATTTAAAGGCCTACTGAAACCCACTACTACCGACCACGCAGTCTGATAGTTTATATATCAATGATGAAATCTTAACATTATAACACATGCCAATACGGCCGGGTTAACTTATAAAGTGACATTTTAAATTTGCCGCTAAACTTCCGGTTCGAAACGCCTCTGAGGATGACGTATGCGCGTGACGTATGCGCGTGACGTAGACCGGCGAACACGGGTATGCCTTCCACATTGAAGCCAATACGAAAAAGCTCTGTTTTCATTTCATAATTCCACAGTATTCTGGACATCTGTGTTCGTGAATCTGTTGCAATCATGTTCATTGCATTATGGAGAAGGAAGCTGAGCAAGCAAAGAAGAAAGTTGTCGGTGCGAAATGGACGTATTTTTCGAACGTAGTCAGCAACAACAGTACACAGCCGGCGCTTCTTTGTTTACATTCCCGGAAGATGCAGTCAAGATGGAAGAACTCGGATAACAGAGACTCTAACCAGGAGGACTTTTGACTTCGATACACAGACGCCTGTAGAGAACTGGGACAACACAGACTCTTACCAGGATTACTTTGATTTGGATGACAAAGACGCAGACGTGCTACTGTGAGTATGCAGCTTTGGCTTCTAAACATTTGATCGCTTGACCGTATGTGCGCAACTTTTTTTTGCGTATGTACGTAACTTTTTTTAAATATATAAGCTTTATGAACCTTGGGTTAGGTGAACGGTCTTTTGGGCTGAATGATTGTGTGTGTTGATCAGGTGTTTGAATTGTATTGGCGTGTTCTATGGAGCTAGGAGCTAGCAGAGGAGCTAGGAGCTAGCGTAACAAACACGCAGGTGTTTTTATGCAGGATTAATTTGTGGCATATTAAATATAAGCCTGGTTGTGTTGTGGCTAATAGAGTATATGTATGTCTTGTGTTTATTTACTGTTGTAGTCATTCCCAGCTGAATATCAGGTCACCCCCGGCTCTCACAGCATCTTCCCTATCTGAATAGCTTCAACTCCCCACTAGTCCTTCACTTGCACTTTACTCATCCACAAATCTTTCATCCTCGCTCAAATTAATGGGGAAATTGTCGCTTTCTCGGTCCGAATCTCTCTCACTTCATGCGGCCATCATTGTAAACAATAGGGAACTTTGCGTATATGTTCAACTGACTACGTCACGCTACTTCCGGTAGGGGCAATCCTTTTTTTTATCAGATACCAAAAGTTGCAATCTTTATCGTCGTTGTTCTATACTAAATCCTTTCAGCAAAAATATGGCAATATCGCGAAATGATCAAGTATGACACATAGAATAGATCTGCTATCCCCGTTTAAATAAAAAAAATTCATTTCAGTAGGCCTTTAAGCTCTTACATAGAGTGATCATACGTCCTCTTTCCCCCGGACATGTCCTCTTTTGTGGGCCTGGGTCCGGGCAGAGTATGTTAAATGCCTCAAATGTCCGGCATTTTGAGTTAGGGTTGCGTGTATTTTCAATGTACGTTCAGGTTTAAGAAGGGGTTAAAAACAAAACAAATTGTGCGCGCAGCAGCATTCCTGAGGGAGGGGCGGAGACAGAGAGAGCGAGAGAGCTATGATAAACGCGCATGCGTCGCCAGGCTCTGCTTTTTATCCATAGATTTATCAGATTAAATTTTTTTATTATCTATAGCAGGGGTGTCAAAAGTGTGCCCGGGAGGCCATTAAACATTGGCCCACAGCTAATGTTTTAAAGGCCCACGGCACATTCTAAAAATACTATTAAAATAAACAAAAACATAACAAAAGTGAAATAAAAAAGCTTAAAGGTGAAATGTAACTTAGAAATAGTTGCAATGTTGACTAATAAAACAAAGCTGTTTTTTTTTCTTTCAAACTGTCATTGCTCAAAACATAATATTGAATTAAAATCAATGTTATTATGAATTATTGACCTATGCAAGGTTCCGATAACTTCACATCAAATATTCCACTTTGAAAAATATTTTTGGTGGAAGATTTTGCATATTTTGTGTTTGCCATAAAAAACATAGTTTTGTTTGACAAAAAAAGGGCGGAAAACAAAAAAACAACATTAAAAAAACTAAAACATTTTGAAATGAGGGATAGATCTGAAGTTGATGTAGACTCCATAGATTTAAGCGTTAAATATAAAATGTATGTATGCCCTGGCACACCATTATCATCATTTCATGACCCAAGCAAAACATTTTTTACACTTTTATACTGAAATAAATACACCTACAACTTATTAAATAAAAACATAGAAAAAACTACCGGCAGCAGTAAAGTTCAGATCCATGAAGGAAAGAAGAAAGTGAATGAATGTTTATAACTGAATACATTTACACATTACATATGTATACACATTTTTTTTCTTTTTTTTAATGAATTAAGTAACGTTTATGACAACCTTTTTCCAAAACACAATATAGAATGTGAGATATAACAGAATAATGCATACGTTTATCTTTTTTTTCAAAATGCTTACAAAAAAGTGGGTCCCCAAAAATTTACCGTGGGACCCCATTTTTATGACTTGATGGGTCCCTGGGACCCCATTTTGAAAATTCCTAGCGACAACACTGCTGTCAACAGAGGAGAAAAAATGCTTTATTTAAATAAATATATTATTTATAAAGCAAGTTCGAGTATCATTGGCAAATTTTCACCTAGTCCCGACCTTGGCGTGCTGCCCGCCTTGGCACGCATATATGTGTCTTCTTTTTGAGATTTCAGAATACGGTCAGCCTATCTTACAAACACATCTAGCAGCTTCCGGTGACAACACTCCTCTTCCTATTCCATAAATGTCCTCTCAAAGTATTCAAATATTTCCACGACGGCCGCTGACGAATATATTTAGCGTCTCAAATTCCACAAAGCCAAAAGACGAAAACTGAACCGTCTATCTCGTTGTAAAGTTACATTATTGTTATAACGCCAAACAATAACAAGCGAGAGCGGATGTCTGGGCAAACTTTCAAAGTAAAGTCTTAGACTGCACGCACCAACGACGCTTGTTCGCAGCAATTTGTTTTATTTTGAAAAATAGTTTTCGGATGTTGAGAAAACAACTCGACGAAGCCAAATCGTGGGAAACGGTTCGGTTTAAAAGAAAACAAAAAATGGAACAACATAGTCAGTCAGTTTTAAACCCCGAACCCAAGTTAAAACGTGAAGGTTTGTGAAATTTCAACTCCCGACGTGTTTTACGAACAGTTGAGCCACTGCTAAGCCAAACAAGCTAAAATGAGCTAAACATTCACAATAAGACTCGCCGCCGCTAGCTCCTGCTGCAATGTTTTGCTGACATAACACGCATTTTGTACACATCTTGTGTCTCAATGTGTTTATCTTCTACCTCGTTGTTGTGTAACCCATTTGGAATAGTTACTGGTTATTATGCTGTATCCCCAATAAAGGTGCACCGTGGTTTCTGCAACCCTCGGGCCGCAGAAGCAGTGTTACCATTTGGGAAAGGGAAAATTATCGTCCCAGAAGCTTACAATTATCGTATTTTGAGATACATTATCTTACATATCCAGTGTTGGCGCTAGGAATTTTCAAAATGAAGTCATAAAAATGCGGTCCCACAGTACATTTTTGGGGTCCCACTTCTTTGTAACCGTTTTGAAAACAAATGATCAATGTAGGCATTATCCTGTTATAGCTTACATTCTATATTGTGTTTTGGAAAAAGGTTGTCATAAACGTTACTTAATTAATTCCAAAATAAAACAGAATAAAACAAATTTGTATGCATAAGTCAATTTATTCAGTTATAATTATTCATTAATTTTCTTCTTTCCTTCATGGATCTAAACTTTACCGCTGCCGGTATTTTTTTCTATATTTTTATTTAATAAGTTGTAGGTGTATTTATTTCAGTATAAAAGTGTAAAAAGTGTTTTGCTTCGGTCATGAAACTATGAAAATCATGTGCCGGGGCATACATGCATATGACCATATTGATGATGCACCGCGACATAGAAGCAACATAAAATCTATATATATTTGACCATTTTGCAGTGCCTCTGAAAAGAAAACACACATTTTGCATTTGATGAGTGAAGTGGAGTGGTTTGGCTTTCAATTGTCTTCTTATCAATTGAATTGATGGGATTTGATTTGTTTCAGTGCTGCCATCAGATGTCCTCAAAGTGGTTGTTGTGAAAGAGGAGGAGCCAGAGGCCCCCTGTGTGAAAGACAAAGACAAGGAAGCTGACAAGTTTCGTGTGAAAAGTGAAGGAGATGAAGGAGAGCAAGCTGGATGGTTACAACTTCATTGCAGTGAGGAAACGAGTCGTCAAGACTATGTTTTAAGTCCATTATCAGACTGTGAAGACACAACATCACAATCTACTGACAGTGATGACAGCGACCACACTGAAGAACCTCTGAAGACTAATAAACACTCGGAAGGTGACCACAACAAACCCTTGAAATGTTTGCAATGTGACAAAAGTTTTGTTGAAGAGAAGAATCTGACGAGACATATGAGGACCCACGCAGGAGACCAGACTCTGGCTTGTTCATTTTGCAGCAGGACGTTCAAGCAGCGTTCAGATTTAATAGTTCACAGTCGCATTCACACTGGAGAGAAACCTTTCATTTGCTCGGTTTGCGGCGGAAGATTCTCCCAAAAAGGCAGTTTGGTGAGACATACAAGAGGACACACAGGAGAGAAACCTTTTTCATGCTCAGAGTGCGACGCAAGCTTCCGTCGGCGATCAGCTTTGGTCAAACACACGAGAACGCATACTGGAGAGAAACCTTTCTCCTGCTTGGTGTGCGCTAAAAGGTTCTCCGATAAAAAAAACATGACGGTTCACATGAGAACGCACACTGGTGAAAAACCTTTTTGTTGCTCGGTCTGTGGTGAAAGATTCTCTGATAAGAAAAATATGATGATTCACATGAGAACGCACAGTGGAGAGAAACCTTTTTTCTGCACAACTTGCGGCGAGCGATTCTCTCAGAGGTGCAGTTTGATGAGACACATAAGGACTCATACGGGAGAGAAACCTTTTTCCTGCTCAGTTTGCACCAAAACCTTCTCAGTGAAGAAAAACATGATGACGCACATGAGGACACACTCCGGAGAAAAACCATTTGCTTGTCCAATTTGTGCTAAAACTTTTTCAATTAAGAAAAATATGATGACGCACATGAGAACGCACACTGGAGAAAAACCGTTTCCATGCACGGTTTGTGCGAAAAAGTTCTCAGATAAGAAAAACATGATGATACACTTGAGGACACACACGGGAGAAAAGCCTTTTCCTTGTCCAGTGTGCGCTAAGAGTTTTTCCGTGAAGAAGAACATGATGAGACACATGAGGACGCACACTGGTGAGAAACCCTTCTCCTGCTCAGTGTGCAATGAAAGGTTCTCTCAAAAGGGAAGCATGATGAGACACACAAGGACGCATTTTCCTCATTGACCCATGCTGATGAATGAGGTCCATGTGGACAAACAACAAGATGTTGTCATCATTGGAAGTGAATGTGATGGACATGACATTATATACTTTGTTTTCTACTCTTTCAGTGGTACTCATCATTTACTGACAGGTGTATGATGTATCCTGTTCCTTGTTACATCTAATAAAGTTTTGTCTTCATTGGAGGACTGCATACATGTGAGCTCAAACCCCGGCCAAGTCATACCAAAGACAATACAAATGGTACCCATTACCTCCCTGCTTGGTACTCAGCATCGAGGGTTGGAATTGGGGGTTAAATCACCAAAAATGATTCCCGGGCGCGGCCACCGCTGCTGCCCACTGCTCTCCTCACCTCCCAGGGGGTGATCTATGGTGATGGGTCAAATGCAGAGAATAATTTCGCCACACCTAGTGTGTGTGTGACAATCATTGGTACTTTAACTTTAAATGAAGAATACAAGTGTTGCAAAGGCAGCCAAAAGCCACGCTGCCTAGCGGTCGCCAAATAACCTTGTTAGAAAGAGTCAAAGACACACAAAAATCAGAAACACTATTACATTAAATAGTATATGTCATTATTAAATCGTATTCTATACAACAATTGTCAAGTCTGGACATGGATTCGTCACAGTCGGACACTAACTCAGTGTACGTGTGTTACGTTAAATAATTAAAACCAATAAGACCATTCTGATTCTTAACGAAGTAACCGAATAGGAATATCCAGAGGAAATTTCTAAATAAACTAAAAAAATCGGATACTTTCTACGTTGTTTAACCACTGGTCGCGGGTGAGTATTTTATTTTGAAAAGGGTTTCCGGATGTTGAGACAAGCACAGGGGTCGCGCCCACTAGAGAAAATGGTAGCGTGAACAAATAAAACAAAGACGCAAACATTAAGTTTACACTTGAGATGGATCGAGAGCCGCCGCGAAGTTTGTATCCCGAGACACAGTTACAAAGTGAAGGTTTGTGACATTTTTACTCCATACATGTTTTACGACCATAGCACCTTCATTGCTAAGCTAATGCTAGCATAACACGTACGGAGACGCGGCTAGCTCCATGTTCAATTTGCTGACGCAATGATTCTTTTCTGCACGCTTTCGGTGTCAGTGTGTTTATGTTTCCATATGCTCTACCTCGTTGTTCAGCAATCACACACTTATCATTTAGTGGTTGCGTTGAAGCAGCCGATCTAACGCTTTTACAAAGCAGGGATCCACTTGTCCATGGAAAACTTGTTTTAAAACTAATTTTTTTATGCAACTACAACGAATTTAATATAAATACATGCAATGAAGTAGCGACTTGTCCAGGGTGTACTCGGCCTTCCGCCCAAATGCAGCTGAGGGATGGGTCAAATGCATAGGACAAATTTCACCACCTAGTGTGTGTGTGACAATCATTGGTACTTAAACAAAGTTTTACTTTAACGAAAGGGACAAGCGGTAGAAAATGGATGGATGGATGGACATGCAAGCTGCACGCTTGTGGAGATTTCTGCACGCTTCCACGCACCGTCTCCCCTGTGCCCTACACGACTCCTTGACTTTTTATTAGAATAATGCAATAAATACTTCCTGCATTTCCCTTTTTATGCTGTTTCCCATGTATATTTGGAGCAATAATGATACCTACCTCCACTTCACACGTCGTGACCAATCTATTTGTGGCAGTCCAAATAACGGACTCATATTATCAGTACTGCAGCAAGTAACCTTAAACTCCAGATGTAATAATCCAGAACCACCTCACTTGTCAATGCAATGTATTGACAGAAGTATTTACACAATTTTGGAAATTCTTAATTGTCACATCCTGGGTAATTTCTCCAAGTTAGAATTAAGCTTCCACGTGTAAAACCACAGATATGTGTTGTTTTGCAAAAACTTGGTCAACTTGACAGTCGCACAATGATCATTAGCTTTTGTTGTTAGCGTTCCGTGTTGTTAGGATTGCTTGTATATGTTTCCATTCCGCATCACTATAGCCTACGCCATGTTATTGATGTCCATCCATCCATCCATCAAAACTAATTCATCTCCATTATGCCCGTTCATTGTCTTATTAGACTAAAGTGTTGCAACGAGTCCGATGTTGCGATATCGCTGGTGTCACCAGTGGGGATATGGGTTATTGATGAGGCAGGAGTTGTAGATGAAGCTCGTCAAAAAGTTGTTCTGCCTAAAGTTCATGTTTCAGTGGTCTCCGAGCCACAACGTTGACGGCCGTCTACTTTGCTGCTAATCATATTTGGATGATTACCATCCGAACACTCTTAGTTCCGAACCAGTTGTAGTTCTAGAGCAGAGGTTTCAAAGTGAAGCCCCGCGGGCGCAATCTGAATGAATTATCTACGGCCCGAGGATGATATTAGAGTAGTATTAGAACCGGCCCGCAGGCCACAGCTGCCTGCTGCTGTTTTGCACACACCGATACTCCATCAGTGTTGGCGCTAGGAATTTTCAAAATGGGGACCCAGGGACCCCATCAAGTCATAAAAATGGGGTCCTACAGTAAATTTTTGGGGTCCCACTTTTTTGTAACCGTTTAGATAACAATGTATGCATTATCCTGTTATATCTCACATTCTATATTGTGTTTTGGGAAAAGGTTGTCATAAACGTTACTTAATTCGTTAAAAAAAATAATACAAAAAAACCAAATTTTTATGCATATGTAAATTGATTCAGTTATAAACGTTCATTAACTTTCTTCTTTCCTTCATGGATCTATACTTTACCACTGCCGGTATTTTTTTCCCATATTTTTATTATAATATTTTCAGAATGTGTTTGCTCTATTTTTTGGCCAAAGTAAGACAAAGAAAACAATCTTAAGTTGTCTTTATTTTTTAGTTTTAATGCCATGATTATAATGGTGCGCCCCGCGTGTGCACAGATTTCCGTCCATGCGGCCCCTGAGCTAAAATGAGTTTGACACCCCTACTCTAGAGCATTTATTAGTATCCAGCAAGAAGGTATATTTTTGATGTCGCTGATGAACTATATTACATGAGGGGGCGTGGCTACAAGATAGAATTGCCAAAAGGTAAACGTTTTCTGAGTTCTTAGCATGCATGACATTTTCAATGATAATAAATTATTTACAAAAAAATCTGTGGTACATTCATGGGACACATAGGTGTCAAAAAGACAGGCAAAAGAGGTTGGTAGATGAGAATAAACCTAAGGTTGTGAGTTCAAACCCCGGCCGGGTCATACCAAAGACTATAAAAATGGGACCCATTACCTCCCTGCTTGGCACTCAGCATCAAGGGTTGGAATTGGGGGTTGAATCACCAAAAATGATTCCCGGGCGCGGCTACGCTGCTGCCCACTGCTGCCCACTGCTGCCCACTGCTCCCCTCACCTCCCAGGGGGTGATCAAGGGGATGGGTCAAATGCAGAGAACAAATTTCACCACACCTAGTGTGTGTGTGACAATCATTGGTACTTTAACTTTAACTTTAACTTAACAGTAAAATATAGTGTAGACATGCACCCAATTGCAGGAAATGTAGTCTTGATTTTCAAAATGTTCTTTTGAGGTTTTTCTCGGCAGCACTGTGTGCCAATAAAAAAAATTCCTTTTTTTTGTTAGTTTTCCTCTTTTTAAAAAAAAAAAAAAAAAAAAAGGTGTTCACATGCCTACATATAACACTGACCTGGCCATGCCTCTACCGCCACATGTATTTTAGCAATCTGTGGGAGACACTGAAGTTAGTCAAATTTATTTTTGTGGTGAAGCTGCAGTAGCGCCAAGATTAGCCGACATGTTTTTAGCATTTAGCTCTAATCCGGAAACAGAAGTCCCGCTTTGTAAATATCTTTATCGATCGCTACGGCATAGTAATAGAAAATAAGACAAATCTTGCACTGCAATAAATATAATACTGCCTGCTTGGCACTCAGCATCAACGGTTGGAATTGGGGGTTAAATCACCAAAAATGATTCCCGAGCGCCGCTGCTGCTCACTGCTCCCCTCACCTTCCAGGGGGTGGAAAAAGGGGATGGGTCAAATGCAGAGCGTCATTTCACCACACCTAGTGTGTGTGTGTGTGACTATCAGTGGTACTTTAACTTAAACATAAATAAGACATAACACTTGATTTAAACCACAAATATGTAGAAGCTACTTAAAAAAAGGTTTTTAAGAAATCTGTTATTAAGTGAAGCCACGATATTTGAAGGGACTACTACTGATGAACAAGACTTCCGGTGTTTCCTCGGATTAATGCGTGCGTTTGTTTTAGTGCTGCCATCAGACGTCCTCAAGGTGGTCGTTGTGAAAGAGGAGCAGCAGGAGGAGCCAGAGCCCCCTCAGCTGAAAGAGGAAGAGGAGGAGTCTGACATCAGCCAGTTCCAGGTGAAGAGTGAAGAAGATGAAGAACGAGCCGAGTGGTCACGGCTTCATGGCGGCAAGGAGGCGACGAGTCGACAAGAAGCCGACCTTATCTTGGGCTCGCTGGTTCAGGCTGACGACGTGACGTCAGACTCTGGTGACACGGACGTCAGCGACGACAACTGGATCAGTACCACCGCGCCCGCTTTAAACCCCGGCGACCACAGAGAAGCGGCTGCGAGCGAGAAGTTCGAGCCTCACGAAGCGTCGCTGACGTGCTCGCAGTGTGGGAAAACGTTCTTGTCCAAGTCGAGCCTGAAATGGCACAAGAAGGTCCACGCTGAGAAACTCTTCAGTTGCATCGTTTGCAGCAAAAGGTTCCGGAAGCGCTCGGATCTGGTGGTTCACTTCCGGATCCACACCGGGGAGAAACCCTTCTCCTGCTCCGTTTGCGAGGCCAGCTTCGCCAAGAGCAACGCGTTGGTTCAGCACATGCGGACGCACACCGGCACCAAGCCTTTCAGCTGCTCCGTTTGCGCCAAGAGCTTCTCTCAAAAAGGTCACATGAACATACACATGCGCACGCACACCGGCTCCAAACCTTTCTCCTGCTCGCTGTGCGGGCGAAACTTCTCCGAGAAGGGTCACTTGACCAGACACATGGCGGCGCACTCCGGAGAGAAACCGTACGCCTGCTCAGTTTGCGGCAAAAGGTTCTCTCAGAAGGGTCACATGACCACACACATGGTGGCCCACACCGGAGAGAAACCGTTCGCCTGCGACGTTTGCAAGCAGCGCTTCACCTGGCACTCGCAGTTTAAAAGACACAAGTGTGTTGAGGGGAAGAGCGCCACCTAGTGGTTCTGTCATTGTCATGTGGCACTTGCAAAACATTTATTCCACTTCTAACTTAATAAACGACTCAAGTTTTGCATGTTCGCACTGCTTTTGTCAGACCTCCTCTCATGTTTGTATGTTGTGACACATAAGACATAAGCTTCCTTCTTCCTCTTTCCTGCTGGTCTACCAGTACTGTGGCTGTCGCCATGGCAACGCTACATTTAGTCCTAACTCATCATGTAGATACATTTATTCAGTGACGTGCTGTGAGGTTCATGGCTGGTGAGGTGAGGCCCTGAGTCAGCCGCTTCATTTCGAAGTCGGAAGACGTCATGGACATGCAACTGCCAGCTCACGTACGCCCCCTCAAGTTAATCCAGTGTACTGAGTGTATATTCCGGCCAGACAAAATACACCCGAACTTTCCGGGCAGCAAGCTGTTAGCTGCTAACATTCAGCATACAATTAATGCTGATACACGTTTACTTGCTTCCTTCTACTTCTGTTCTGTGATATGTCACACACAATCTCTAATGAAAAAATTCGCCCTGCAGGCCCTACTCAGAAAACAGCATTTTCAGTGAGTAATGAAAATGTTTACAAGACCCTTCATTACGCAGACAATACACGGCTCGAACCGGATGACATAGACCCAGACACCATTTTTTTCCACACAATTAGCAGTATTTATCACTATTACAAAGTGGAACAATAAAAACATACATTCAGAAGATAGGCTATCTATGATACGCATCAATGGGACGGCGTGGCGTGATTGGGAGAGTGGCCGTGCCAGCAAACTGAGGGTTCCTGGTTCGATCCCCAGCTTCTACCAACCTAGTCACATCCGTTGTGTCCTTGAGCAAGACACTTCACCCTTGCTCCTGATGGGTCAGGGTTAGTGCCTTGCATGGCAGCTTCCGCCATCAGTGTGTGAATGGGTATATGTGGAAATAGTGTCAAAGTGCTTTGAGTACCTTGAAGGTAGAAAAGCGCTATGCAAGTATAACCCATTTACCATTATCAATAGCAGAAGCATGTACGCCAACTTCCTGAGATAATCAACCTTTTAAAGTAATTAGAATTTCAGAGACATGGCTGGATGTAGGGACTCACGTTTGAGTTGGAAGGATATGAATTTAACTACATCAACAGAAATCAAAAGCAGAAAGTGGGGATAGATCGTCCATACACTTAGGAAGGATCCGAGAAACATAGCAAGACAAGCCCTGGACTATAATCCTCAAGGCAAGAGGAAGCCAGGGAGACCAAAATCCAACAAGAGGCGGTCCACTCTTGGTGAACTGACCAAGATGGGGACCTCCTGGCAAGAAGTGAAGACCATCGCACAGAAGAGAGTGAGGTGGAGATCCATGGTGGACGCCCTATGCTCCCAAGAGGGCCAAGAGGATTAAGACAAAGACTAAGAAGAACAGAAACCATAAGAGTGGAGGCGGAGTAGGGGTATATACCTGTAGTATGGGAAAAATAATAACTTTTAAGTAGTAAAAGATTAAACAAAGGCTATTGATAACATACCAGAATGTATAACAATAGAAATCCACCAGGAGAAGAACTATTGTTATAGTCAGCTGCTTACAGTAACCTATTTATTTATTTATTTATACATGCACCTTATTGCTTTTTTTTATCCTGCACTACCATGAGCTTATGTAACAAAATTTCGTTCTCATCTGTACTGTAAAGTTCGAATTTGAATGACAATAAAAAGGAAGTCTAAGTCTAAGTTATACAGAAGACCAAAATCAGTCAGAGAAATGCATGGACTGGATCAATACAATTTACACAAGTAATAACCTAAAATGTTTTTATACGCGGTGATTTTAATATAGATGTTCAAAACCATTTGACACAATCACAGTATCCTAATCGACAAATTAGAATGATACGGCATTAGGGGATTGGTTCTGAATTGGGTGAAATGCTAAAAAACAGGATAGGAGAATACACATGAGACTGCATTGTTATTATTAAATCAAGGGTCACTTCTGGGCCAAAATCTATTACATCTAGACCTAAAGTTAAAGGCCTACTGAAATGATTTTTTTTATTTAACTGGGGATAGCAGATCCATTCTATGTGTCATACTTGATCATTTCGCGATATTGCCATATTTTTGCTGAAAGGATTTAGTAGAGAACATCGACGATAAAGTTGCAACTTTTGGTCGCTGATAAAAAAAAAGCCTAGCCTGTACCGGAAGTAGCGTGACGTCAACGGTTGAAAGGCTCCTCACATTTCCCCATTGTTTTCAATGCAGCGAGAGCGATTCGGACCGAGAAAGCGACGATTACCCCAATAATTTGAGCGAGGATGAAAGATTTGTGGATGAGGAACGTTAGAGTGAAGGACTAGAATGCAGTGCAAGACATATCTTTTTTCGCTCTGACCGTAACTTAGGTACAAGCTGGCTCATTGGATTCCACACTCACTCCTTTTTCTATTGTGGATCACGGATTTGTATTTTAAACCACCTCGGATACTATATCCTCTTGAAAATGAGAGTCGAGAACGCAAAATGGACATTCACAGTGACTTTTATCTCCACGACAATACATCGGCGAAACACTTTAGCTACGGAGCTAACGTGATAGCATCGTGCTCAACTGCATATAGAAACAGACAAAATAAGCCCCTGACTGGAAGGATACATAGACAATCAACAATACTATTAAACCATGGACCTGTAACTACACGGTTAATGCTTTCCAGCCTGGCGAAGGTTAACAATGCTGTTGCTAACGACGCCATTGAAGCTAACTTAGCAACCGGACCTCACAGAGCTATGCTAAAAACCTTAGCTATCCACCTACGCCAGCCAGCCCTCATCTGCTCATCGACACCCGTGCTCACCTGCGTTCCAGCGATCGACGGTGCGACGAAGGACTTCACCCAATCACAGATGCGGTCGGCGGCCCGGAGACGGAGGAAGTTAAGGTGAGTTCGGCGGCTAGCGCGTCTGCTATCCAAGTCAAAGTCCTCCTGGTTGTGTTGCTGTAGTCCGCCGCTAATACACCGATCCCACCTACAACTTTCTTCTTTGCAGTCTTCATTGTTCATTAAACAAATTGCAAAAGATTCACCAACACAGATGTCCAGAATACTGTGGAATTTTTAGATGAAAACAGAGTTTTTTGTATAGGATTCAATTTGTCCGCATACGTCCGTTTCAACGATTGACGTCACGCGCATACGTCATCATACATAGACATTTTCAACCGGAAGTTTAGCGGGAAATTTAAAATTGCACTTTGCCTTGTCCTCTGCCGGGTGAGTCTGTCTGTGGCCTGCTGCTGGCCCTTGTGGGCGGCGCGGTGGGCCAGGCTCTGGGGTTCCTGTCGCTGTCCGGCTTGGCTGCGTGGGGGTGGTGGCCCCTGGTTCCCTGGGCACCACACCTACTGTTTGTGGAATGGGCTCTCGGGGAGGCTGGGGCCATACTCTGGCTCCCTCACACACTGGGAGTCAAATGTATTGTACATGCAAATTCACATATACTCACATACATACATACAGACATACATAGGTACCTACGCTCCCACATACATATACAAATAAATACAGTACATATTTACACACTCAAAGTTCGTACATCCACACGCACATTCATTATACAAATATACTGTATACACATACTGTACATATACATTCACTGTAAAAACATACATATACACATACTGTACATATACACTCACTGTACAAACACACACATACACATACTACACATATACATTCACTGTACAAACACACACATACATATACTGTACATATACATTCACTGTACAAACACACATATACACATACTGTACATATACATTCACTGTTCAAACACACATACTGTATACACATACTGTACATATACATTCGCTGTACACACATATACACATACTGTACATATACATTCTCTGTATAAGCACACATATACACATACTGTACATATACAAGTACATATGTACACATACACTCATGCACATAATCACGTTTCATCAAACATATATTAATGTTGTTGCCCTAGGGTAAACTGGGTATAACACATGGCACACTGACAAAGCTTAACCTATTGTTACTATAACAATCTACAAGGTTAATGTAGGTTGCTTCTCTTTCTTCCCCTCCATTTTTCTGCATTCTTTCGTATCTCAAGTTATCATTACGTATATGTATTGTTGCATTTGAACAATTGTATTGTTGATAATAAAGGTAAAGTATTGGTATTGTTTATTATCAATAGCACTACTTCTATTGGTATTCATATTGCTCCATTTTTAGTGTAATAATGCTCATGGTCATTTCTGTATTTTTTTTTAAAATTTTCGCTAACTGCTTATTTGCTATTACTTTTACCATCATATTTGTACATGTCGTATTTGCTGATGTTGCTCTGTTGTTGTTGTTGTTGTTGTGTTTGCTGTTGTTGTTTTTGTCTCTCTGTCTAATCCCCCTCTTGTCCCCACAATTCCCCCCTCTGTCTTCCTTTTTCTCTCTTTCTATCCCCTCCTGCTCCGGCCCGGCTGCACCAAATGATAATATAAATACATTTAATAAAGTCAAAATACAAGTAAGGCAACAAGAGAAGTATCCTACACTTCTCTTTTGTAAAGTAAATCTGAACAGCCGATATGGGCATCTGCTATATGATTTGCCTGAGAAGCTGGGCAGGACATTATTAAAAAAAATTAAATAAAATAAAAAAATAAAAATAAAAAATAAAATAAAATTGCACTTTATAAGTTAACCCGGCCGTATTGGCATGTGTTGCAATGTTAAGATTTCATCATTGATATATAAACTATCCGACTGCGTGGTCGGTAGTAGTGGGTTTCAGTAGGTCTTTAAAACTATTTGCAGATGTCACCTTCTGCTCGAGAAATCATGAAAATAGTGCAGGTAGAAATGAAAAACCTAAAACTGTTTTGATGAAAACCGATAACCTTTAAATGTAAGTAGTAGTAACATATTGTTATTTGGAAAAGATAAGACAAATAGTCAAACACGAATACAAATAAATAGGGTAGACATTGACATAGTGCAAGAAAACTGACTTTAAGGAGTCATAATAGATAATAAAATGAGCTGGAAACCACTCAAGTACATACAACATGGTAAATGGTCTGTGTTTATAGCGCTTTACTATACCTGCGCAATACCCAAAGCACTTTACATTATACGTCACATTCACCCATTCACACACACACTGATGGCAGAAGCTGCCACACAAGGCGCTAACCATGACCCATCAGGAGCAAAGCAGGTCAAGTGTCTTGCCCAAGGACACAAGGGATGGCGGAACACGCATTCAAACCAGGAACCCTTAAGTTGCTGAAACAGCTGCTCTACCATCTGAGCAACGCCGTCTATAAAGTGCAAGAAATATTTCAGTATTGAGTAAGACAAAATGATAAATGGGTTATACTTGTATAGCGCTTTTCTACCTTCAAGGTACTCAAAGTGCTTTGACAGTATTTCCACATTCACCCATTCACACACACATTCACACACTGATGGCGGGAGCTGCCATGCAAGGCGCTAACCAGCAGCCATCAGGAGCAAGGGTGAAGTGTCTTGCCCAAGGACACAACGGACGTGACTAGGATGGTAGAAGGTGGGGATTGAACCCCAGTAACCAGCAACCCTCCGATTGCTGGCACGGCCACTCTACCAACTTCGCCACGAAGAACTTCTGAATCAAAAGTCACTTCATACTCTGTACTGTTCTTTGGTGTTACAATACCGGAGTTACTGTGTGGAGATATGGGGGAAGGATTAAAATAGTACTGCAGAAAAGATCGGTCAGAATAATACACAAATAGAGATCACACATATTATTTGTTCATTAATTCTGAATAATTGAAACTTGTGACTATTTGTCACTTCATGTCTGGTTATGTTTCCTTAGTTGGTGTTTATTTCCTGTCAGCGCTCTTATTTTTGTTCCACTTCCTGCATGTCCCCCTGAACGCTCGTTTTCCTCACTTGTTCCTGATTGGCAGCCTGGCACACCTGGTTGCAGTTGCCAATCAGGCTGCTATTTATGCCTGCCTCGCCTGTTCGTCAGGGCTGGAGGATTGATTATGTTGAGGACCTTTTGCTGCAGGCATGACTGCTCCTCCTATTTTGAGTTCAAATAAAGACTCTTACCTGCACTTCGCCCTCCTGTTTCCTGTATCTTGGGGTTACAACTACCTCACAGAGTTCCTCACAGAAACCAACAGATCTTGTACCTTTTCAAAATTGCAAACATCATGTAGAAAGCAAATATTGAGCTGCCCAGAAATGTACAATACCTCTTAACAAGAAAAGGAAAATACAATTTTAGGAATAAATTATGTTTGAAAAGCATGCTTATGCACACACACAATTTTGAAGTTATTTAGTGTGTTTGTATGTGGGATTCTATTATAAAATGGATTTAGTAGAGAACTAAATGAGTTGTCTTTAAACGAGTAATTGGTTTAAAACATTTAAGATTAAAAGTGCGATGTTCTCGGCGAGGCTGCTGCTGTGCTGTGGCAGCCATCTTGCAATTGTAAAAACAAGACTGTTTTAGTTTTAGTGTGCTTTTGCAGGAGTGAGACCAACGCTGTAACGTTTACCTGTGACCGTTTAAAAAAAAACAAAAAACCTTACCTTTCTGTGGACCCAACCTGACTCTTTGACCTTAATTCAACCGACTTTGACCAAATTGTAAATGTTTATAAAACACAACTGATCGACGATTTAGAGGCTTTTGTGTTTTTGTCACTAGAGCATGGTGCTAAGTCTGAGTGATTTGTTTAAAGTTTGGTACATTTATGTGTTCAGATTTGTCTAAAAATGTATATTGATAATTAAATATATAACAATATTTAAATATAAGGTTATGTAACAATGTGGGAAAACCCCCCCACTTATAGAAACAAGAGAAATGTATCGATTCCATTAACATCGTCTCAAGTTGATAAACATTACTACCATTTCATCAAAATTAGGATGACGGCGTGGACACCTCCGCCAGTTCCACAGGTAGCACGCTACGAAATAACATGACGCAACATACGTATTAATAATACACAGTGGTATGTAGGACTTCAGTATTAAGTTTTTAAAGTCGAGTGAGAAAATTAGAAGCAATAACATTTTCTGGTTCGAATTTCAAAACAAGGCACGAAGATAGTTTGTCTCTTGAACCTTAATTGCGAGGTCCCAGTACAATATTTTATTTTGAAGTGTCTTTCCGGATGTTAAAAATAACGTAAAATATCAACGACAGTCTCTGGGACATCATGATGGACCACCGCCTGCAAACATGTTTATGTCCTGAAACGAAGCTGAAATGTGAAGGTTTGTGGTATTTCCGCTCTATAAAGGAACATAGCGTTGCTTAAAACATGACTAATAACGAATAATGCAACCACTGCTAAGCTAAAGCTAGCTAAACAAACATCCACACAGACTCCTAGCCTCAGCTAACTCCATACTGCCATGTTTACATGCTGACTTAAGGAGCATATTATTGTTTTCACTTTTTCTTTGTCAGTGTGTTTATAACGTCTACCTGGTTATGTAACTCATAAATGTTTTACTCTGCATTGTTCAACAGTAAAATTGAATTGTGTTGCTGTTCAGCATAAATAACTGCTTGAGTGACATCCCGTGGAGTGCAATAGTGATGGAAATAATACTCAATTTGGCCAAAAAGCTGTGAAAAAGATGATGCTGTGTTCCAAATTTAAGTTATTTACTGAGATTGAGTGAGCCTATGGCTTTGCACTTTTTTAAATTATATATATATTAGGGCTGTGAATCTTTGGGTGTCCCACGATTCGATTCAAAATCGATTTTTTTTCCCAATTCAACACAATTCTCGATTCAAAAACGATTTTTTTCCCCATTCAAAACAATTCTCTATTCATTCAATACATAGGATTTCAGCAGCATCTACCCGGTCTGCTGACATGCAAGCAGAGTAGTAGATTTTTGTAAAAAACTTTTATAATTGTAAAGGACAATGTTTTATCAACTGATTGCAATAATGTAAATTTGTTTTAACTATTCAATAAACCAAAAATATGACTTATTTTATCTTTGTGAAAATATTGGACACAGTGTGTTGTCAAGCTTATGAGATGCAATGCAAGTGTAAGCCACTGTGACACTATTGTTCATTTTTTTTATTTTTATAAATGTCTAATGATAATGTCAATGAGGGATTTTTAATCACTGTTATGTTGAAATTGTAACTAATATTGATACTGTTGTTGATAATATTCATTTTTGTTTCACTACTTTTGGTTTGTTCTGTGTCGTGTTTGTGTCTCCTCAATTGCTCTGTTTATTGCAGTTCTGAGTGCTGCTGGGTCGGGTTTGGTTTTGGAATTGGATTGCATTGTTATGGTATTGCTGTGTATTGTTTTGTTGGATTGATTAATTTAAACAATTTAAAAATAAAAAAAATAATCGATTTTTTAAAAATGAGAATCGATTCTGAATCGCACAACGTGGGAATCGTGAATCGAATTCGAATCGATTTTTTCCCACACCCCTAACATATATATAGCATTCTATTTTAGTTACTTTAAATTTACAACCCCCTGGCGCTGTTTTGTACTTTTTTGTACTTACTTTGATTATTATTTTCAACTGTTTGCAAATGTTGAAATGTATAAATAAAGGTTTATATATTTATTTACGGCGTGGCGAAGTTGGGAGAGTGGCCCCGCCAGCAATCTGAAGGTTACTGGTTCAATCCCCACCTTCTACCATCCTAGTCACGTCCGTTGTGTCCTTGAGCAAGACACTTCACCCTTGCTCCTGATGGGCCTGGTTAGCGCCGTGCATGGCAGCTCCCGCCATCAGTGTGTGAATGTGTGTGTGTGAATGGGTGAATGTGGAAATAGTGTCAAAGCGCTTTGAGTTCCTTAAAAAGGTAGAAAAGCGCTATACAAGTACAACCCATTTACCATTTAAAAAAAAATAAAAATAAAAATAATAATAATAATAATACTCAATTTGGAAGTTGACCACCTTTACAAAGCATTATTCAGGTAAAAATGTACGGGAGCTAAAACATTAGAATCAGTGGAAATGAACACGTTAAAAATGTGTTTTGATTAAAAAAACAGACAATATTTTAACGCAAGTAAAACTTAAAAACAATGTTATTTGGTAGTAGTAGAAAAGACACTCACACATAGAAAGATTGTGTAGACAATGACAAACTACACATTTGAATAGACAAAGGTAATTGGAAATCCTTACTATTTGCTTTTAGTTAACGATTTTTTAAATAATTGTATTTTTGTTCAATTTTTTTTTTTGCCTTTATATAATTGTATCTATCTGTAAACACTTTAAATTGCTCTGCATAGGAATTGCGTTATAGACAACACAAAGTGACAAACACTCCAATACTGACTGAAGCAAAACATGTTCTGAATCAGTGGCATTACTATAAATTTGTATTATCGTGTGGAGATAACTATTAAGCTATACCTACAAACATTAACTTTACTGTTATACATCTTTATCCGTTTCTTTCACTAGTATAGTTTGTTAAATACAGAAAGTAAACACAAACAAAAAAATCAGTCATAGCTGAGACAAGGGGTAGGATTAATTAACTCTGTTTTTGTTAAACCATTTTATAGGAAGAAACAGAATTATAAAAAAAATATTCAATTTGGTAACAGTAGAAGAGAAAGTCAAACACACATACAAACAGACAGAGTAGACATTGATAGGGTGAAATAAATCACATTTTTGGGTGTAATAATATATGATCAAATTAACTGGAAATAGCATATACAAAATATATACAACAGAAGGCAAAGAAATATTTATATAATAACCAAAGCAAAATATGTTCTAGACCAAAAATCACTTCATATTCTCTAATGCTCGCTAGTGTTACCATATCTAAGTTATTGTGCAGAAATATGGGGAAATAACTACAAAAGTACACTTAATTTACTAACCGTGGTACAAAAAGTCAGTCAGTTAAAATATTACATAATGGTCAATATAGAGAACATTCACACCCTTTATTTATTTAAATACAATATTGAAATTCAATGAATTAGAGAATTTGTAAACAGCTACAATTATGCACAAAGCAAACTATAACCTGCTACCCAAGAACGTACAACAATTCTTCTCAACAAAAGAGGGGAAATATAACCTTAGAGAAAAATCTAACTTAAAACATATGCATGACATACAACACTTAAAACCTTTAGCAAAGAAGTATGTGGAATTAAACTATGGAATGGGTTAGGCAAAGAAGTCAAATAATGTACTAATATTATTTAATTTAAGAGGCTCGTCAAACTACAGGTCTTTACAAAGTACAAGGAAGAAGAATTACGACAATCATAACTATTTATTACCAGAACTGTTGTATTTAGATATCCTTGATGCAAATTGTGTTACAAATTGAGAACAAGAAGTGAACATATGTGTTAGTAATTGCTATAAAGTGGAAAAGGGGTTGGATCGTTTTCCCTACTCCTTTTTGGGCATGTTGTAAAGAGAAATTGAAACTATGTATCATATTGAAACTGTATAGATGTTCAAAATAAACTTCAACCAACCAATTTCTAATTTCCTATCTGTGTGTAGTCGTAGTATAGGTACATAAAAACAAATACAGTAGTACCTCGGGTTTCAATAGTCATCCGATCTTAAAGTTCAGACGAACACAGAATTATGCAAAAAGTGGGGTGTACAAAAAACCGAGGTACCACTTGTACTTTATCAATACTGTTACCGGAACAAGAGGGAGGTGTGCTATACTTCAGTTGTACATGGCATTTGGTTTTAACTGTATGTTTTATACATTTTTTTGGTCTGTTTTAGTTTTACCATCAGATGTGCTCAAAGTAGTCATTGGTGAAGAAGAGCAGCAGGAGCGCAGGGTGAAGCAGGAGGAGCCACTGCCCGCCTGCGTTAAAGAGGAAGAGGAGGAGCACAGCATCAGTCCAGAGGAAGAGGAGCAAAAAGGGGTTGAGCAGGTGGACATAAGCAAGGTCCAAGTGAAGAATGAAGAAGATGATGAAGAGCGAGCCGAGTGGTCACATTTTCATCCCGGTGAGGAGATAAGAGGCGAAGACTACATCTTAGATCCACTGTCAGACTGTGAAGACACATCACAATCTACGGACACTGATGAAGAACTTCTGAAGACTAATAAACACTCGATAGGCGACCACGACAAACACTTTCAATGTTCTCATTGTAACAAAAGTTTTAGAAAAAAGAAGAATCTGACAACACACATGTCGCTTCACTCGGCAGAAAACCCTTTTAGTTGCTCGTTTTGCAGTAAAACATTTAAGAAGCGCTCCAATTTAATCACCCACTGTCGTATTCACACCGGAGAGAAACCGTTCTCCTGCTCGCTTTGTGGCCTTAAGTTCTCTCAGAAAGGCAGCTTGGTGAGACACACCACGACTCACACTGGAGAAAAGACGTTTACCTGCCCGGTCTGCAACGTCAGTTTGTGTCAGCGCTCCGACTTGATCGTCCACTCTCGCATTCACACCGGAGAAAAACCTTTCACTTGCTCACTTTGCGGCGTCAAGTTCTCTCAAAAAGGTAGCTTGGCTAGACACAGGAGGAGCCACACCGGGGAGAAACCATTTACCTGCTCAATCTGCAACACCAGCTACAGTCGGAGGTCAGCTTTGGTCCATCACATGAGAACACACACAGGAGAGATTTGTAGTTGAGTGTGTGATGATTAAAAAGTCGGAAAAATATAGAACTATTGGTACTTTAATACATACGTGTTGGATGTTGAATCCAACACGCTAAACAAATGTTCAAACATTCCTTGACATAAGGCAGCAGTGTCCAAAGTGTGGCCAGCAGCTTGTTTTTTATGAGCAAAAAGACAATAAAAAAAGAGGAAACTTAAAGAAACGTCGTAACTTAAAGCTACATTATTTCTAAATGACCACCTACGTCCCTCTAACGCTTTACTTCTATTCCTTTGTGGGCTTGGGAGAGAGACCACTGCACTGCTTTATTTTCGCTGGAGTGGGTTTTTTCCTATGTTTAAAGATACCGTCTTTATCCTTCAGTCGCAGCATTTAAGCGAATTGGACCAGGCATCTAGTGTCGATTTCCCCACTTTCTTAACATTTTACTATTTCTAATTTCACTTTCATTTTCTTTGACGCACTGCCATCAGAAAAGTCTGCCTCCCGCTTGGAAGACGCAATGATGGGGAAATAGTGAATCGCACATAGCTGGTTGTCTTTTTATACAGTATTAATCATTTGTGGGACTGCATCATAACCACACAATGAAAACACGAGTGCTGCCTGTGTGTTATTAGTTGTTTTTTTTAAACCGTTTTTACAATATTTTAAATAAACATATTTACATTTTTAAGTATGCGTCCCTTGGTGGAAAAAGGGATCATGTTGTCATGACTCTAATATTTTTCCAGAGGTTTGTTGTATCTTTTATGGCAGTAAAACCCTGATATTTAATAATTATGTAAACTTGTCAGCGTCCAATCAGAAACTCTAAAAGGACCACCACATTGTACAGCAGTGCTTTGTGAACTGTATTAAAATCTTACCTGTCAAGTGTGGACACAGATGTCCAAACATGTCTGGTCTACTGTTGAGGTCTTTTCCCGCCACATGTAGGCAGGGGCGCTGTTTCAAGTAACACAAACGGTCTTTAGAATACAGTCATTTGTAGTTTATGGAGGAAAAGCCCTGTATCCATAGCAACGGCACAGGCGGCAATAAAAAGCAGCATTAAAGCAGCAGTCGGCTTCATTTTAATCAAATCCTCCATGTTTTATTTGCTTGAGCTAACATTCTGAACACGTTGAGAATCATTGCAGGCTTTTTGTTGTTCTTACACAGCTAAGTGCTTTGGAGTTTATAAATAAGTCAGTTTGTGCTTCATCACAGTGTCAAACATCTGACAATGACTCAAGAACCTTCTAGAAGTTACTAATAATGATGAAGAGCGCTACCTAGCAAGCTAACAAGTGTTGCTATGTGACAAAACCCTTATAAGGGACGATCCAGACAGTCGTCAAGGTCCACACGACGAACATACACAAATTTAAATAGCGGTACACACACACACACACACACACACATTACACAGAACATTAGAGTAGACTTGGGGACACGCTGCAAGTTCAAGTGCTTGTTTAGTCTGATGTGATCAACTCCAGATCTGGATGAACCTGGTGGTGCTGTTCATAAAAAATATTGCTTTTGGCGGTGAGGTCCAAAAATGTGCGAATGAACCTTGATGTTCTCAGTTTAAATTGAAGGAAAAGAGTCAATACCGAGGATGAGGTCCTGTCCAAATGAACCACTTAAGACTGAAGAGTAAAACTATGCTTGTCTTCCTTGGTTTGGTCCAACTTTTGTCACATGATGAATTGGACTCAAACGTGAAGGAAAGACAAAAACCCAGACCAAATTTCTCTTTTAGAAGTTCGAAAAAATACTTGAACAGGACAAGTTCAGTACCTCCACTTTGACCCGCCTTAGTCCCTCAGGTTGTTGATGTGAGCGCAGATTTTGAGGGCGGGGCCCAGCTTGATGTTCATGGTGGACATGAGATGTTCCTCCTTTAGCAGCAGTAGGGCCTGTCCGTCAATCTCCTGCGACAGGAAGTGCAAGGCCAGCTCCTCGCAGCCTGCAAGGAGGGGTAGATTAAAAAAAAAAAAAGGGTGGGGCATGGACATTAAGAAGACAAGGATATCCGCACCTTGTAAGGAGGAAATGTACTGCGACACTTGGTCAACACTCCAGTGGGCGGGGCTTGAAGATTGGGAGCTGAGGCTGGGAGTCTCCTTGGCGTGGCAGGAAGCTAAAGAGGCAGGCGAGAGAGACATGGGGTTGTCCTCTTCCTCCTCGCCACTGGACTCTGTGTCAGAGTGACTAGACTCGGAGTGGCGCTGTGGTGCAGAGCAGATTATAGGTCACAACTTGATAATTTTTTTTTTTAAAGCCGTCTCACCGTGACAGGAAGGGGTCTTCCCGCTATCTTGGCGCTGGCTATGTCTGAGCTGGTCCTGCGAGGAACCCTCCTCCTGGCTACCCCTGCGTCCTCGTCTGAGTGGGACAGCTGATCTTGACGGGGAGGCTGGTGGCATTCCCGAGCGTGCCGCACGCTCAGGGGCTGCCTGAAGCTGACGTTGTACCTGAGGATGCATCGTAGACGCACACACTTAGTTGTGATTTCAACAAGATGAGGACATGAATGCAGAATTATGTTGTTATTTGTACCTTTTTGCACACAACATGGAGCAGAACCTTTTAGTGCCTCGGAACTGGCTGGCGGGGGCAAACTTCTTACAGTACTCACATTCCAGCACTGCGGGGGGACGGGAGACATAAGGATGTCACCAGTATTGTTCAAACATGTGACGACGTGGGGTGCCCACAAGGGATGGGTACCGTTCACATTTGAACCAATACAGTACCAATTCCCGGTATCTGGGAATCGATACCGGTACTCAACAGTACCAATTTTGTTACTTTTAATAAATGTTAATTTTATAGTTTAATGTAAGATTTAAAAATGAGCTGTTTATGATAACTAGGGGTGTAATGATTTAATCAGTGTAAAGATTCATATTCTTTATATTAAACTACATCGATCTGTGCTCGGCAAGATTGCTTTCGATCCAACATCGTTTTGAAAGGCAATCGATCAATTTCATCGATAATACAAAAAGTAAAACATTGGATTTAAGAACATACTTTATGTGAAGTTCAGCACTTTTAACGGTAAGGAAGTTAAACCTTACTCAAGTCTTTCTGCACATCTGTGGCGTCATCCAAACAAAAATTGCGAATACCTACGATGGCCAAGAAAAGTCACATAACTTAACAAGGTAACATTTTAGTATGGGGAACATATTGACCATTAATTAGTTGCTTATTAACATGCAAATTAGTAACATATTGGCTATTAATTAGTCATTATTAAGTACTTATTAATGCTTTATTCTGCATGGCCTTATTATACAACCAGTAAGCCATTAACTAAGAGTCTTCCTTCAATAACCTCAGAATTATTGCTTATTAGTAACCCTAACCCTTATATGTTCCCCTAGTGTCCAAATAACTCTAAATTAAGTCTTTGTTACTTACAATATGTTCCCCATACTAAAGTGTTACCCTTAACAACTTTCTGCAACAGTATGATTGCAAAAGCCACAACAAATATAAACGCCAAAACACAACTTTTAGTCAAAGAGGAAGCAATGGACAAAACGGAAGGGACAGCGGAGCATGTTACGGCAACGGACCGACCTCCTGAACCGGTAGGTTGGAAACAGTGTAATGAACAAAGTATATTATTATTATTGAAAAAGTTATTTATGACTGAAAAATTGGTCACGCTTTTCTTACTTTTCCAACTTTGTTCATTACACCGTTTTCAACTTTCCGCTTTAGGATGTCGGTGAGTCGCTGAAACTTGTCCGCTCTCACTTCCATTCTGCCTTTATATTGTTGTGTTTTGGCCTACAGTTGCCGTGTTGTGACATTTGCATTTATTGTGACTTTTCTCTGCTATCGTAGCTGTTAAAATAAGAGTAAGAGAAGGTCAAAACACTGCTCATTTAACCTGTAGAGATTTGTTGCATTTATTTTTTAATAATAATTTAATTTGTATTTGTATTATCTCTATCTCAAAAAACAACCGAAAAAGTAGCAGTTAAATTAACTGTTAATTTAACCTGAATAGATTTGTTTCACCTTATTTTATATATTAATATTGTAATATTTTATGTTTAAAAAGAAAAGCAGAAGTAGCAGGTAATATGAAGTAGCTTTTTCCAGGAACTTCTATGTGGTATGTTGCGCCATACAAAGGCTTTAGACTGTAAGTAGCCAATTACAGCATTACTTTACGTTACCAAACATACTTGCTTGGTTTGTGTTGAAAATTGCAACATTACTTAGAGAGTTTGGCTGAGTCTGCCCTGACTGCTGCTTGAGTGATCGATTCCTTGAGCCCGTCACGGTCTGCAAGTGGACGTGACGTCACATGCAGCAAAGGTATCGAAATATGTCACTGTTTTATTTTACGTGAATCAATACCCGGTAGGGCAGCACGGTGGAAGAGGGGTTAGTGCGTCTGCCTCACAATACGAAGGTCCTGAGTAGTCCTGAGTTCAATCCCGGGCTCGGGATCTTTCTGTGTGGAGTTTGCATGTTCTCCCCGTGACTGCGTGGGTTCCCTCCGGGTACTCCGGCTTCCTCCCACCTCCAAAAACATGCACCTGGGGATAGGTTGATTGGCAACACTAATTTGGCCCTAGTGTGTGAATGTTGTCTGTCTATCCGTGTTGGCCCTGTGATGAGGTGGCGACTTGTCCAGGGTGTACCCCGCCTTACGCCCGATTGCAGCTGAGATAGGTTCCAGCACCTCCCGCGACCCCAAAAGGGACAAGCGGTAGAAAATGGATGGATGGACGATACCCGGTAGTACCGACGGAATTCGGTCCATGCCTATAAAAGTACAGAATTCCGTACCCATTCCTTGTGCCCACTGTCAGTGTGAGAGGCACTGACCTGTTGTCGTAGTAACAGATTGATCTTCCCCGGCTGAGTCTTTTATTGTTCCACACACCTGTCAGTCAAGCATAAGAGACAAAACTTAGTTTGAAAAAGTGTGACATTAACGCATCCCGGGAACTCACGGGGAAAGGCTCCGGCCCTTCCTGGATGACGAAGCCCTCAATGAGGTGCGTGAGGACGTGCGGTTTGATCACGGCTTGAGGGGGAGGAGCCTTCTCTCTACGAGCGCAGCCACTGCGGGACACTGGCAGGGTTGGGTAGGATGGGGGAGGGGCAGACCCTGTAGGTAAGAGAGTGGGAAGAAGTCATAGGTGTCACGATCAAGGGGGTCCAAAGTGTGGCCTGGGGACAATTTATTTGCTACAAGTGAACAAGAAATAAATCAACAGCAATAATAAAGAAAAAAGTAGTAGACACAACTACTACAACTAATAATAATAATAATAATAATAAAAGGCCTGGGCGATAAATCGATTTTTGTCAACAAATTACATTTTTTTGTTCCAGATTATTTAAAAATTACAAAATCTATGTTTTTCTCTTCTTACTACGGCATATTTTTTCCCCCCAGGAGCTTCCGTAGATTTCGCCAACCCCGTTGTCTCCTTAAAGAGATTCAGACACACATAGCTCAACATGGGTAATGCTAACGCTAACAAGAGCGAGATCTCTGTTCCAAAAAAAAAGAAAAACTGTCATCAGTGGTTTGGTTTTGGGGTGACAGGCATGGAACACATGACTGCCCCTGAAAATGTGTTTAAAAAAGGCAACAGCACAACAAACATATGCCAGCATCTGAAACAGAAGCATCTAGTCGAGTAGTGGAAATGCAACTCTTTCCAAGGCAAACAAGACCATAACAACAAATAAACAAACTCCAGCTAAAAAGCAACTTACCCTGGTGGAATCATTTACACAAAAGGTACAATGTTTGACAAGAGAGAAGCACAGTGGAGAACGATCACTAAAGCGTTCGCACTGCACGTTGCTAAACATGTGGTGCCCAAACAGTGAAAAAGCCTGCGTTTATCCACTTACTAAACCTAATGCTACATTTTTATTACATAAGTATTATATTCAAGACATAAGTTTGCCTCCCATAGGAAGCTCTGTATTGAATAACTATTTGTTTAAGACAATGCACATTTATCAATATATGAGCAAAAGCATCACAGAAATATGGCAGAATTAGCGACTACAACAGCTGAATGTATTCTGTTTCATCCCTTAAAAATATTCTATACAAAGTCGAATAACAATTACAATTTTGCTAAGAGTAAGATGCAGTACACTAGTTTTTCAAAACTTTCCTTAAAAAGTAGGGTAAAAAAAAAAAAAAAAAAAAAAGTAAATATAATTTTTTCGCCATATTGCCCAGACCTAACTACCTTACAAAACCCAAAACCTGTGAAGTTGGAACGTTGTGTAAATCGTAAATAAAAACAGAATACAATGATTTGTAAATTCTTTTCAACTTATATTCAGTTGAATAGACTGCAAAGACAAGATATTTAATGTTCGAACTGAGAAACATATTTTTTTTTGCAAATGATGATTAACTTAGAATTTAATGGCAGCAACACATTGCAAAAAAGTTGGCATAGGGGCATTTTTACCACTGTGTTGCATGGTCTTTCCTTTTTACAACACTCAGTAAGCGTTTGGGAACTGAGGAGACCAATTTTTTAAGCTTTTCAGGTGGAATTCTTTCCCATTCTTGCTTGATGTACAGCTTAAGTTGTTCAACAGTCCGGGGTCTCCGTTGTTGTATTTTAGGCTTCATATTGCCCCACACATTTTCAATGGGAGACAGTTCTGGACTACAGGCAGGCCAGTCAGTACCAGCACTCTTTTACTATGAAGCCACGCTGTTGTAACACGTGCATAATGTGGCTTGGAATTGTCTTGCTGAAATTAGCAGCGGCGTCCATGAAAAAGACGTTGCTTGGATGGCAACATATGTTGCTCCAAAACCTGTATGTACCTTTCAGCATTAATGGTGCCTTCCCAGATGTGTAAGTTACCCACGCCTATGGCACTAATACACCCCCATACCATCACAGATGCTGACTTTTGAACTTTGCACCTATAACAGTCCGGATGGTTCTTTTTGTCTTTGGTCCGGAGGACACGACGTCCACAGTTTCTAAAAACAATTTGAAATGCAAACTCGTTAGACCACAGAACACTTTTGCACTTTGCATCAATCCATCTTAGATGAGCTTGGGCCCAGCGAAGCCGGCGGCGTTTCTGGGTGTTGTTGACAAATGGCTTTTGCTTTGCATAGTAGAGTTTTAACTTGGATTTACAGATGTAGTGGCCAACTGTAGTTACTGACAGTGGTTTTCTGAATTTTTCCTGAACACATGTGGTGATATCCTTTACACACTGATGTTGGTTTTTGATGCAGTACAGAAGGGATCAAAGGTCACAGGCATTCAATGTTGGTTTTCGGCATTGCCGCTTACGTGCAGTGATTTCTCTGGATTCTCTGAACCTTTTGATGATATTACGGACCGTAGATGGTTAAATCCCTCAATTCCTTGCAAAAGCTTGTTGAGAAATGTTGTTCTTAAACTGTTTGACAATTTGCTCACGCATTTGTTCACAAAGTGGTGACCCTCGCCCCATCCTTGTTTTTGAATGACTTAGCATTTCATGGAAGCTTCTTTTGTACCCAATCATGGCACCCACCTGTTGCCAATTAGCCTGTTCACCTGTGGGATGTTCCAAATAAGTGTTTGATGAGCATTCCTCAACATTCTCAGTCTTTTTTGCCACTTGTGCCAGCTTTTTGGAAACATGGTGCAGTCATCAAATTCCAAATGAGCTAACATTTGCAAAGAATAACAAATTTTATCAGTTCGAACGTTAAGTATCTTGTCTTTGCAGTGTGTTCAATTGAATGTAGTTTAAAAAGGATTTTCAAATCATTGTATTCTGTTTTTACTTACGATGTACACGACGTGCCAACTTTACTGGTTTTGGGTTTTGTAACAATACGCCTTGTCACCTTTTACACAAAGCTGACATGTAGAATATTTTACAAGCAACTTATTAGCTTTATCAACACATATTTTTTTTAGCCTTTTCAGGAAATAAAAACCATCAAAATGGACCTACCTGTTCTAGTGTGAAAAGTATCTGCTAGTTTACCTGTTTCCATGGAAACGCTGGTGAGCACTGAGGAACAATTTTTAACGGGCAGCAACTGTGGACGAGAGGGGCCATCTTCATCCAACTTGCGTTTAAGCATGCTGGTCGCTTCTTTTACCTACAAAAGGCCAAAGGACATGTTTTTTTTTTTTATAGAGGAGCCGAACTATGACCTCTTAAGGCAGCTCACCTGCGCCGTCCGACAGCCCACTAAGTCGCCATTGGCCGCCAAGGGGAGGGGGGCGCTTGCCAGCAAGGAGGTGGGGGAGGAGACTGTTGCAGACTGAGAGGAGGCGGCGCTTACAGTGAGGGGTCCATTTTCACTCTGATTGGCATGAACCTTAGAGGTCAGGGATGATGGGTGGGGCTCTTGGGACAGCGCCTTAACGCCCACCCCTCCACCCGTGACCCCGCTCTCTCTTGAGGCAATGGACGCTACTATGGTGAGCAGGCTGGACGAGCTGGTGAGGATGGCGGCCCCTTCCTGGCTGCAACCACCCCGAGCTAAAGCTAACGCCTGGCTGCTTCCCAGCGTGCTCTGCCTGGCGCCAACAATCTGAACGGGGATGTGCGGCGTCATGGCGGAGCTGCTGGCTGGCGTCGGAGCAGGCATGATGGGAGGGGGGTTCCTCGAAGGTAGCTGCAGGGGCAGGCGCAGACCCTGCAGGGTTTTAGGCTGGATGGGGACAGGATTGTTGCCATGACCCAATTTGTCCCCACCCAGTGAGCTCTTCTGCAAAGGCTGCACTACCAACGTCTGAGCACCGACTGCCGGCTTGATTGTCGTCGTGCCGACTGGGAACGTGTGGGCCTGCGATGCCCCGGTGGATGTTAGGACCAGGGCGTGTGTCACGGCGGGAGCAGTAGTTTGAGTACTGTGAAGCAGAAGCTGCGTAAGAGGAACGGAGGAAGACGTGGCGCTAGTGGAGGACAGGGGAGGTGGTGCTTTGATGTTGGCGGGCTGAGGGTATGTTGGGATCTTGATGGGGGGCGGCTGAGGCTGACTGGCCTTGTTGGGAGACTGTGGGGTGGAGTGGACTAGCGAGTAGGCAGCTACACAGAAAAAAAGTGCTTTTATTTTAGAGACAATCCTCACTTACTGAGCAAACATTTGGCTTACCAGCATCGCTCCTCTCAGTTTTGACACCTTTTGGACCGACCACGTTCCGCACAGTCAGGTTCTGCACCTGAAGAAGATGAGAAAAATGCGTCCTAGTGGCGATAACTCCATTATGGCTGCTGGCGTCACTGACCTGATCGCTATCAGTTTGGCAGCCGGAGGACAATGTGGCCGCTATTTCTGGTTTCCGAGGCTGAGGAAGCTGAGGGAGGGTCGCCACGGCAGCGGTCGCCGTGTTACCACGCATGAAGATGAGCTGCGGGGAGATGGGCGCTCTCAGCGAACGGTTGACCTGAAGGAGCGAGGTAATGTTAAGATCATGACAAAACCTTGACAAAATGTTGAGTAAAAAGAAACAGACCCTGAGGTACATTTGTCCCCGCCCTCCAGCGCCTCCACCCAGCAGCACCGACTGGCTAATGGTGGTCGTCGCCGAGACGCCAACAGGGCGGTTGCTTGCTGTGGAGGCGGAGCTAGACGTCACACTGGCCTGAAACAGACACCATCAAGACGTCATCTACCACAATTTCTGTCTTTCACTTTTAACTTGCGGGAAAATAGCATGGCACTTACTGCTGAAGTGATGGCAGTCTGAGAAGGGCTACCGCCGGATTGGCTCGGCTGACAACCTGCCGCCAGACTGGCCTGGAGGGACAAGAAGTTGAACTAGCATACTATTTGCATTTTGATGAGAGGCGACACGCTAAAGTAAGAGGAGGACACACACCTGGACCTGCTGCACGGCCGCCAGGTTCTGCAGCTGCGCCTTGTTGATGTGCTGCTGCAGCATGAGCTGCTGGAAGTACTGAGCGGCGTGCGGCTGCCTCTGGAGCGCCTGCAGGGCCTTAATGGGGGTGACACAAGTTAACGACCATGATGGTGATGATGATGAAGGTCAGAAGACACACACACACTTACCTGCACAGCCTGCCTTTCGTACAAAGACATGGAGTTCATGGCAGAGGAGCGGGCACTCGTTCCAGATGAAGCGCTGTCATTGGCTGATGCCTCCTGCGGCTGGTTCTTCTCGTCACCCGTATCCATGGTGACTGTAGGCACATAGCCGATGTCAAAAAAAAATGACAGACATCTGTCAACAATGTCAGCGCTACAGGCAGCACCTGGCCATGACCTGTGAACTGGGCAATAAGGTAGCAAGCATGGAGGAGGAGCTCAGTGAGCTTGACAGGATGTGATAAAACAATAACATATATTCATATAAATATTTACACAAATATATACAAATAAATATATAAGTAAAAAGTACCAATGATTGTCACACACACACTAGGTGTGGTGAATATATTCTCTGCATTTGACCCATCACCCTTGACCACCCCCTGGGAGATGAGAGGAGCATTGAGCAGCAACGGGGGCCGCTCCTGATAATCATTTTTGGTGATTAAACCCCCAATTCCAACCTGAGTGTCAAGCAGGGAGTACACATACATATGTACATCTATACACATATATAAATACACACATATATACACATTCATATGTATATATACAGTATACACATATTGAAATACACACATATAAATCTAAAAAAACTACCCAAGAAAGTACAACAATTCTTCTCAACAAAAGAGGAGAAATATACCCTTAGAGGAAAATCTAATTTTAAATATTTGTATGCTCGTACAACACTTAAAACCTTTAGCATATCAGTATGTGGAATTAAAGGCCTACTGAAATGAATGTTTTTTATTTAAACGGGAATAGCAGATCCATTCTGTGTGTCATATTTGATAATTTCGCGATATTGCCATATTTTTGCTGAAAGGATTTAGTAGAGAAAATCGACGATAAAGTTCGCAACTTTTGCTCGCTGATAAAAAAAAGCCTTGCCTGTACCGGAAGTAGCGTGACGTCACAGGAGCTAGTATTCCTCACAATTCCCC